>NC_040027.1:28606758-28781275 GCF_000972845.2 Larimichthys crocea
GTAAATATTTGCATTTTAGCTCAATAGCTTCCAGGTCAAGTGATCAACTCAGTCAGTGTTGGATCACTTCAGCAACATGTGAGCATCTCCACCATGGCTCCTTCTTCTTCTCCACAAGTGTGTTTCTCCACCACAGCTCCTCCTCTTCAACAACATGTGGGCATCTCCACCACTCTCTTCTTCCTCCTCCTCCTCCTCCTCCTCTTCCTACACA
Organism: Larimichthys crocea; assembly: GCF_000972845.2. Lineage (NCBI taxonomy): Eukaryota > Metazoa > Chordata > Actinopteri > Sciaenidae > Larimichthys > Larimichthys crocea. Next base: position 28,606,973 of record NC_040027.1, read on the forward strand.
TGGGTACATCTCCACTACTGCAGCTACTCTCCTTCACACACCTGTTCCTCCACCCTTGTTTCTAACAGGGAGTTTGAAGCTCGGGAGACTTTGCTCTGGGAAGGCAGCTGGCCCAGATGGTTTGTTTCCAAGGCTGCTTAAAGACTGTGCTGCCCAACTGTGCCAACCTCTCCACAGGATCTCCACAGGCGGGTGCCGGCTCTGTGGTAAACATCCGCAAGAGACTGCTATTGTCGCTATACGAAATGGACAAGAATCCAAATATAGGGATTTGATAAAATACTTTAATGACTGGAGTCACAAAAACTGACTCATACTGAACACCTCAAAGACAAAGGAAATGGTCATGAATTTCTGTAGGTCTAAGCCCCTTCTTCAGCCTGTGAACACTTATAGAGTGGACATCGAGGTGGTGACAACCTATAAATATCTAGGTGTACACCTTGACAACAAGCTGGACTGGTCCCATAACACAAATGCACTCTACAAAAATGCCTTTTTTTCCTAAGGAAGCTCAGGGGCCTCATGTACAAAGGTTGCATACGCCCAAAAACGTGGCGTACGTCTTTTTCCACGCTCACGTTCAGATGTATCAAACGTGAAATGATCGTAGAAATAAGCGTGCCCCACGCCAACTTCATGGCTGGTGTACGCATGTTTCTACAGCTATTGTTCATGTGGCGACACTTAGAGCTGCTGCTGGGAAACCGTTAATAATGTGAAAACAAGTAGTCATCAGAGTGATGTGCACATCAGAGACACACTTCTGAACAATTAACACACCCACGTGTTTGCAATTATATAGGTGGATATAAAAGCAAGCGCAATGTGATGAAGAAAATGATATTAACAATGGCAGCGTTAGCGTTGCGACCTTGTAAATGGTGCAATCCGACATGAGCGAGTATTTACGGAACGTGAGGATTTACTTGCAAACGATGATAATTGGCTCATAAACCAATTTCGGTTACCAAGGCCAGTGTTACTGGAGTTGTGCGCAGAGCTGTGGCCGGCCCTAGAGCGCAACACTGCGAGGAGCCAGGGGCTGTCTGTGTCCACACAGGTGCTGACCACGCTGGGGTTGCTGGCAACAGGGGCATTCCAGCGGGAGCTGGCTGATCGTTCAGGAGTGTGCCAGTCAACCCTGAGCCGAGCCGAGCCATGCCAGCTGTGTGGGACGGATGAATGTCTTCCAGGTAAAGGTGGAGGAACACTTTATCAACTCTGACCCCCGACGCATGTGGGAGGGCATTCGGGCCATCACGGATTACAAAAGATGATGCCCTTCCTCAACAAACTGAATGACTTTTATGCCCGGTTTGACAAAGACAATAAAGAAAAGGCTACAAAGATCCAGCCCTCAGATGACCATCAGCCACTCATTCTATCACACACAGACGTTCAGAATGCACTAAGCCGGATCAACGCACGCAAGGCTGCTGGCCCTGATGGCATCCCTGGACGTGTACTCAGAGCTTGTGCTGAGCAGCTGAGTCTTCACAGACATTTTCAACCTGTCTCTTGCCCCCAGCAGTTGTGCCAGCGTGTTTTAAAACCTCCTCTATTGTGCCAGTGCCAAAACACTCCTTCCCTAAGTGCTTGAATGACTACTGCCCTGTGGCACTGACTCCTATTGTGATGAAGTGCTTTGAGCGGCTGGTCCTGGCACACCTCAAGGACTGTCTGCCCACCACACTTGACCCACACCAGTTTGCCTACTGTAGCAACAGGAGTCCTGAGGATGCCATATCCACAGCACTGCACTGTGTACTCTCACACTTGGAGAAAAAGAACACTTATGCAAGAATGTTGTTTGTTGACTTCAGCTCAGCATTCAACACTGTCATTCCCTCCAAGCTAGTCACTAAACTTGTGGATCTGGAAAATCTGAAATCAACAACTCCCTCTGCAACTGGATTATGGACTTTCTGACTAACAGACCCCAGCATGTTAGGTCAGATCACAACAGCTCCACCACCATCACTCTGAACACGGGCACTCCCCAGGGATGTGTGATGAGCCCCTTTATCTACTCCCTCTTCACCCATGACTGCAGACCTATGTTTGGATCCAACTCCATTATAAAGTTTGCAGACGACACCACAGTCATTGGACTCATCATCGACAACGATGAGTCTGCATACAGGACAGAGGTGAAACAGCTAGCTGCATGGTGTGCTGACAACAACCTGCTCCTCAACACCAGCAAAACAAAAGAAATCATTGTGGACTTCAGGAGTGAGAAGGGAGACACACATGTCCCACTCCACTTCAACAACACAGAGGTGGAACGAGTCCCCAGCTTCAAATTCCTGGGGCACCCACATATCCGAGAACCTGTCCTGGTCACCCAACACCTCCAACCTGGTAAAGAAGGCCCATCAGCGTCTCTTCTTCCTGAGGACTTTGAAAAGGAACCACCTGTCGGCCGACAACCTGGGCAACTTCTACCGATGCGCAATAGAGAGCATCCTGACCAACTGTGTAACAGTCTGGTATGGGAGCTGTTCTGTTGCTGACCGCAAGGCACTGCAGCGGGTGGTGAAAACTGCCCAACGCATCATAGGAACTTCCCTGCCAGCCATTGAGGAGGTCCACAAGAGGAGGTGTCTGCGCAGAGCACGCAGCATCCTCAAGGACTCCTCTCACCCAGCCCACAGACACTTTCAGCTCCTCCCATCTGTATCTTGCACTCTGTTAATTTATTAATTGCACTACCTGTACATTATGCTCCCATAAGTTATTTGTATATAATCTGCCCATAACTACTGCCCACATAATTATCTGTACATACTCTGCACATAGCTATACACACCTTACACCTTTGCACTACTGTAAATACTGCATTTATCTGTATCTATTGCACTTTTCTATTTGCACTTCTGATTAGACGCTAAACTGCATTTTGTTGCCTTGCATTTATACATGTGTAATGACAATAAAGTTGAATCTAATCTAATCTAATCATCTACATGAAATTCCCAATGCTGTTGAACAGGCCAACATTAAAGCACAGTTTGCAGCGAGAGCCGGTTTCCCTAATGTAATCGGAGCTATTGACTGCACACACATTACTATAAAAGCACCATCACAGGATGAATTTGTTTATGTTAATAGGAAACATTTTCATTCCATCAATGTTCAAATCATATGTGATGCGCAAATGCACCTAACTAACATCGTGGCAAGATGGCCTGGTTCAACCCATGACTCATTCATTATGACTAACAGCATGGTTGGGAACAGGCTGGAGGCTGGCACGGTGCGTGATGGGTGGCTTCTGGGTAAGTAAATAGTTTATTCGTTGAATTGTCCCGCATGTTAACCTGCACAATGCACATTTGGGCATGCGCGCATTCAAATATCATGTTTTTGATTTTCTTTATTTTCTGCTGGTGAAATTAGAGCTATAGAGCTTTCTAACAAGCCCCTGATTGTCTCCCTGCGTTCAGTATTCATGTCAGTAAATGTCAGCCACAGTGCCCTTCTGCATTCATTAATTGTGTGGTTCATTTAAGTGGTGTATTGTATTCTGCCTTCATCTGACCCCAGGGGACCGTGGCCTTCATGGGCTCCACTCCGGTGAGAGCTGACCATTTCTTTTTAACCTGTGTGTGTGTGTGTGTGTCCGCTGCTCGGATCCCAAGGCATTTACACCCTCACACACACGCTCCCACTCACCTCTTTTTTTCGTCATATTTATCCCTGTTGACAGGGTACTAAACAGAATCTCCCTGCGCGTCTCCACTTCATTCAGTAGAATCTCTAGCTTAGACTCTGTGAAATTCATTTTCTTTCCTTTGTTCATTGCGTTAGTTGATCGGACAGAGAGGTGAATCTCAGGTCCAGGGCCTATTTAAATTGATTTGCATATTTAAAAGGGGGTGTGGACAGGGAGGAGTTGCATGTATGCTCAATTCCACGTTGATTGGGATGTACAAAAGAAACGTGCTTGGATCCATGCGAACGCACACTTTGATACATCTGAATTTTTTTGTGCGTAGACAGTTTCTGGGTTTTGGCGTTCGCCAAGTTTCAGTAGGAAATCCACCTAAGTATTTGTACATGGGCCCCAGATCAGGGAAGGTAAAGTTCAGGTTAATATATAAATAGAGGGATTTGAGAACAGAATGAGGTCTAGGTACAGGTCAGAGAGGTGACATCAAGATTAGGGACATACTGGCTACTCACTAGGTGATATGTTGAAGAAAGCTGTTTAAATGCATTATATGCAAATTGACTGTTAACAATTTACAGGGGTTGAGACAGCCCATCTTCAGGAAAATGTATAAGAACCAACTGTTAACGCTCCTCAGGGAGCCTTTTTCTCTGTAACCCCTTTAGTGTGTTGCACTGTGAAACGCTCCTCTTGTACAAGAACAATAAATTCAACTTAAACTTTGATGTTTTGAATTCCATCCTCCTTATTTAAGAGTTTTTCTTCAAAATTCCCGTAACACAAATGAATTTCTAAGAACTATGATCTGTATAGATAGTAAGATAAATAAATATGTTAATAGTGAACATGTTGCTGTCAAACAGGATTTTCCACCCTTGGAAAACAGGCCACCTGGGTTTTCTGCCTCTCCCTGCACTTGACATTATTTGTTATCTTTGTCATGTCTATGTATTTTTAACTGTGCAAAATAAAATTGAATTACATAAAACTAAAAACTTGAACGTTTGAATGAATGAATCAGACAAGAATCTCAGTATCCCAATACCCAGTATCAAGGTGACAATATTCTGTATTACTAAAGAAATTCACAGAAATACAGAGGCCATGATTAAATTAGTTTTTCAGGCATAACTTAATGAACATATTAGTAAATCCACATGAGGCATGGTGAGGTGAGGTCAGTCAAAAATAGGCATCAGGTAAAAACAACTTTGGCTCTTTCAGTATCATCAGCCAGTCGCCAAACAGGTCATTGTATTGTTGCTGCAGATCCTGTGAGGCTGTGAATTCCTGTTCATTGTTTCTGAGAAAGTTAGGATGGGCGGAGCAAAGATAAGGAAACATGCAGAAGAACTTGCAAAGTAAGTTGTGTGGAGGAACAGAAGGTTGTGAAGGTATTCAGCTAAAACAAGAGTATATACACAATGTTTTTTCTTTACAATGGTTTTGTTGCATTTTATTAAACTCACTATGGTTAACTAATGCCCACTCTGCCATTTCCCACACAACAGGTATTTTTGTTTCTTCATTTGTTTTCTTCTTGTGTTTACACACTTGCTAATTGTATTGTATTTACACAACTGACAATTCCAGCTTAATCACCATTTTAATCACATTATTGAGTAACTCTCCTATTGTCAAGCAGGATTTTTAACTCTTGGAAAACAAGCCATATTGTTGTAGGTATGACCTAAAAGAAAAATGAATCAGACATAAATCTCAGTGTTTGTCTTGTACATAATTATCTACATGCACATTAGACATGAGTATCCCCTGTGATGTAATCAAGGTGGCTTGGATGAAAATTTTAGACTATTGGACATGTGATTTTATTCTATCTCCTTCTTTTAATGTTGAATGTTATTCAGCATCAATTATGAACAAATAACAAAGCTGCAGGTGAAAAATGTTAACACAGATTGTCAGCTGTAAGCTCAGATAGCATGTTATACACTTCTGAGAAGCAGAGGTCCATGTGATCTGCTTTAAAGAGTTCTTGTGTTCAGTGGATAATAAGAAACCTGTTGCTGTCAAACTAGATTTACATGTAAGCCAACAGTGTTATAACACAGGCAGCCTTTGGAAGTGAACTATGTAAATTTCGTAGGTCTGACTAATGTCTGTGGCTCAGCTGGTAGAGCAGTTTGCAAGGGCTGATTAGCTCCTTGTTTCATCCTGTCCTGTAAAACTGAACCAACCAAGTTGCTTCCAGAGGCCAAGGCAGAGCCTTACATACTAGCTCACTTCCATCTGTGAGTGTGCGTAAATGTCGCAATAAGGGACAAATTACATTACAAATAAAAGAAAAAAGCACTATATGAATGCAGTCTACTCCTGGAAAGCATGAAATATTGTTGTTGTAGGTGTGACCTGAACACATCATTGCTGCAAATGTCCTTTATATGAAAAAATCATTTTGACTGAGAAAACTAGGATGGGCAGAGCAAAGGCTAGGAAACTATAACCCAGAACTGCGTCCCAGCATCCCAGTGGGTGGTTCTGCGCAATAATTCAAGGCGGCTTGGATGAAACTGTTGCGGCGAGTTAGAGGCAATGCCAAGCATTGTTGTTTGTTATTGTTTATTTGCATAAAGTTTGCTCCGCTGATCTGTGATCTGTGATCTATGACCCAGATATGAGCGAGCGGTGGGGATGTTATTCATGGAAATGCACTGTTAAAATATTTCAGTTAAAAGGGGTGTGTTAAATAGATTATTAGTTAATTATTTGGTTAAATAATTATATATTATATAAAAATATCAGTAAAACTGTGACACTGTGTGCTGTAAAACCTGTTAAAACATGCAGTTTAAAACATTTAATTTAATTTTAAAAATCTCAAATTGGAATAATTAATGAGCCTGAATTTAACATAATTTCATTTGAAGCTACTGCTAAAATACTTTTTTTTTTCACTAACATTTCTGAAAGTTAAAGTGACAAGTGTGATATGTGATATCTAGCAGTATGTGCTGTTAATCTGTCTAATTTTGGATGTTTTTTTTTTTAATTTATCAAAGGTTTTTCACCTGTGTCAAGTACAAATTTAAAGAAGCTTAAGTGCACTGAGTGAAGTCCTGCTTCTGTTTTTAAAAAAAGAGAGTGAGGCCCGAGATAAAATGTCAGGACATACCTATTAATATCCTCTTAACCCTCTCCTCCTCTTTCACTCACTGTATTCTGCACATGAAGCGAAATCACACAACATCACCTCAAGCACACTCAGAGAAGTGAGCTATTTATTCATTGTACAGGCAACTTCATCCATCTGTTCGCCTCATCTTGAAAATGGACATTGATTCACTATCCCCATCGCATGATGAATTACGACCACATTCAGTCCACTCATACCAGCAGACCCAGCAACATAAGTCGGTTTATCTCTCAAGGACAATTCAAGGACAGTCTGTTGTCACCATTATCAACAGCCACTGTTTTTTGTTTTTTTTTTTCGACCAGTGCAACATAATCTTTCTTGTTCAAGTGACTTGCAAGTGACTGGAGGCTTTGGGGGTCCATCATGCCTGAGTCCTACGGCAGATTCCCCACCAAAGCTTCACCATAACCCAGCAACAAACTGAAGAAGAGCAACAGTTCAAGCTTCACTCACAGTCATTTGGTTTTATTAATAAAACATCATTTAAATGTATCTTGTTGATCCTAGTGAAGCAGGATGTGCAGCTGCTGTCCTTTTTATTTTTTTCACCCCTGCCATTCAGACAGCTCGAGTCTGCCACTCCCCATGTTCCATGTACAGTATGTCTACGTAACACGTAGGCAGGCTCCAGGTTATGACACAGAGGCAAGATGTGACCTTTATAAAGTTCAAGGAAGGACACTGTAAAGTGAATGAGGAAATTATTTATATACTGTATAAGGTATTTGCGGGGGAAATGAGAGGTTGTCTCTCATTCTGTTTTGTGTCAGAATGAGGTCCTACTGTTTACTAGCTTTGTGAGCTGAAGGGGTGTAGATCTGTTCAAGTTAAGTTAGATAAAGGGTTTAAGCCAGTGGGGGGAGAAAGATATCTTCCTCAAGTTCATACTGGGAGAGTCCGAGGAGGTTCAGAGAGGATTATCACACTGGACAAAACAGATGTCTGCTTTTTGAATAGTTTTTCTTGCCATTTCTTATGTTTTCTCTCTGTTGTATTCATTATTTCTATATTGTGTCTTTCTTTTGTTTTTCACATTTGTCTTTCATATAGTTCTTTGTGATGTCTGATTTAGAATTATGCTTATCATACATATGCAGTAAGATATTCTGGACACAAGATGGCACAATTGTGTTCCTTTATACAAATCATCCTACTATAAGTGCAGTGTGTCCCCAACAAACTACAAAGAATTAACCTAAGGAAACAAGTTTTGTTTTCATGATGTCCAAGGTGTCAGGGTCAACTCTGTGACAGCTGCACTGATATGTGGCTGATAAGGGAGAATAGTCACAAAGAGGTATAAGGAAGTCGATGAGTCTGCTGTCATGTGCTTTGGCTGATAATTAATCTGTTGTTGAGCAAGACTTTCATCCATGTTAACAGTATCATGATAAATGCATGCTGTGTTTTAATCTGTGCTTCTTATACATTGTTTTTAATTTGAGGTCACTTGCAAAAACTAACTTATTGGTGTTGGAATGTATACAGCTGTGCACAGGGCCATCACATATATGTGTAAATACATACACAAGAAGACAATACATGAATATGTTGTTGTTGATCTTGATGAAATGTTTCTCTAAACATACTGTTTTTGCTTTCTGAGCAGAATCAATTAAACTCCAATACACCTCGAATATGTTTGTGGATGGGCGGCATGGTGGTGCAGTGGTTAGCACTGTCGCCTCACAGCACGAAGGTTTCTCATTCAAACCGCAGCTGTAGCCTGTGTGGAGTTTGCATGTCCTCCCTGTGTCTGCGTGGGATCTCTCAGGGTACTCTGGTATCCTCCAACAGTCGTGGGAGGAAACCACTACTTATTAGGTTAATTGGTGAGTGTTTAAGGTTATGGTTGTTTGTCTCTGTGTGCCCTGTGATGAGCTGGTGAAATGTCCAGGGCATATGCTGCCTCTCGCCCAGTCAGCTGGGATAGGCTTGTGATGACAGGATTTACAAATATTATGTGTCATTGTGTATATTGAATATGTGTGTGCTTGTGTGTGTATGTGTATAAGACATCATAAAAAATCATAATCAATACATACCCACTTTCAGTCCTCCAACACATCTTTATGCAGTTCTTTATGCAAACAGTGTTATCTGGTTGAGGAGCACTGACATAAGGCACAAAAACATACATTAATCTCTCTGAATAATGTTCTAACATGAATATACAGGCTATACAAGATAAAAGGGTTTAAATTAAATAGTAAACCTATTAACTTAAGCAGAAGATTAAGCAACAGTGCATCATTAGTTTTAAGAAACCCTGAGAAATAATTTGTAGACACTACAGTGTACCTTATAGCCTTGCACCAAGTTCAGTATTTAAAACAGGAAGTATCTAAAACAAAAAAAAAGCAAACTTGATTAAGAGGCATTTGGTGCTAACCTTTGGTAGTTGACTATATTTGTGACAATTTCTGTGGACATGATTCAGTTGACAATAAGAACGCATTGTAAATCAACACCACAACACAGTCACAATGCCGAGCCAAGCCGACAATTATATAAATATGTAATATACAAAACAAACTCCCCCACATACGGTCATCATTAAAGACTGAAGTCCACCCACAGACACACATGATGTCGAGATCTGACATACCACTCTGTCCAACATTAACATGAGTTATCATGTTAGTTATCCTGAGACACACCGGCAGCAGATCTTTTCATCCCCTCACGCTCATTGAAACTTCACTAGATCATTCAGTCTTGTGTCCTTGCCTCCTTGCCTCTTATCTGCCATGTCAAGCTGTCTCTCGCCATCTGTTTGCCAGTTTGGCTCGCTCTGTATCTTGCTTTATCATTCAAAACGGTAGAAAACATAGCTGGTGTCGGTTGGTAGAGCATCTGCCCCATGTACAAAGACTTATTCCTTGCCACAGCGGCCCAGGTTTTGAATCTGACCTGTGGCTCTTTGCTTTATGTCATTCCCCTCTCTCTCTCTCTCTCTCTCTCTCTCTCTCCCCCCACATTCCTGTCACTCTTCAGCTACCTCTCACATAAAGCTTGAAAATGCCACAAAAAAAATCTTTCAAAACAACAACAAAACAAACATAGCTTGATTGTCCAATAAGCAGAAGTTGCTATCCTACACTCAGTGCACAGTGACCTCATCTGTCCTGGTTGTAAATAGTCACAGTGAGTGATGATCATATAGTCACCCATTTCATTTCTGATGAGCTTTTAGCTTTTGGTTGTTTCTGTGTTCCACATTTTCTGGCCTGTAAATTTGGTGGTTAGATCCTATGGCTCTCATCAACACTTTCCCCTGCAGTAAGCAGCTGTTTACAGCAATCAAGCTCTAATAAACTATGGTACCATTTGCAGCAGTTGATGGAGTCCAACCAGCAAAGTTAAATGATTAGTGATTATTGGACACACTTTCATAACACATTAGCCATAATATAAAAAATGTGTAGGTAATAACTTATCAGCTTGGGTGTAGGCAACATTGGAGCCTGAAACAAAGCAAATTGATGAGGCAAATAAACTTTTCAGCCTTCATGCCAGTGAAAGCTGTTCATCAAGAACATGAAAGAAAAGCTCTATCACTCCATATTTCTGTGCCCATTACCGTCTCTGCTCGTTCACATTGATGACTTAAAAAAAGAAAAAGAAAAAAGATCCACTGGACAGCTGAACAGTAGTAGAAAAACAGTCCAAACCTTTTCCTGTGATAGAATGAAGAAGATCAGCATTAAGTAAGTTTTTCTTTTAAAGTCTACATTTCAGATTAGGATCATGTATTCTGTGCCACATAAAATACATGCGAGCTGAAAGGAATCTGTGTACAAGTAAAATGTCTTTATAGAAGCAAGGGTCGTATCCATCTAGTCTGTTGGAGGGAATGTACAGACCTGCCGTCTTTACTCCCATATGGGAAGTAGGACCAAGTCCTGCTTTAGCCAGACACATCCCCATGTAAACATCATCAATGGGAAGAAGGTCAATGGACTGGGACATATTGTATATGACCAGAGCTGTATAACCAGACAAGAGGAAGCCCCCACCACCACAGTAGGGGGGGTATGAGTCTGACTTCTGTACCTGGACTGGGACAAAATACTTGCTCCCTGATGATCTAATGGGCCCCACATACTGGATGAGGTGGCCAGTAAAGAGGTGCTTGCTTCCATCATTATCCTTGAGACTTTGGAGGTACTCCACCATGTTGTCTGTGTTGGCAAAGACGTCATCATCACCGTTGAGCAGGAAGCGAACGTTTGGACAGTTTCTTTCCATCCATTCCAGGAAGAGTATTTGCTTCAAGGTGAGGTTGTAGAATGTGTCACTGAAGTCCCACTGAAGGATGTCACTGTACTCACGTTGCTCCAGCTCCAGCAGTTTGTTCAGTCTCTCTTTCTCAAAGCCAGAATCTGATGTTCCTGAGAGGAAGATCCTTCGGATCCACACACCATTGTGTAACCTCTCTTTAGCCCAGGTTTTGCGCAGCACCTCTCGACGGTCATAGTTCACAGGGGAGCTTTTAATGACCAGCAGAAGAAAGACTTCTGCTGATTTATCAGCTCCTCCACATTTATCAGGAAGGTCCAGTAACATGGGGAAATGGCGACAGTGTTGGTAGTAAAGAAAGTCTTTTATTGTAACAGGAAGAGAGCTGAAATCTGTTATGTTGGCAGCAGACACATTTTGTTGACATCTTGGCCAGGAGTATACATTGGAGTTGTTTTTGGTGGGTTGTCCTATTTGGGTGTCATCCTCTCTCACATCTACATGGAAGCCAGGGGCTTTGTGGTCAATAAAATTTTTACAGAGAGGGAAAGCCAACAAAGCAAGAGCTCCTGCCAGCAATAAGGTTTTTGCTCTGATGGGTCTCATCCTTGGAATCCTGCAAAACAAAATGTCAGGATATCAGATCTGCACACAGAGCAGCCATTGTCACACCTCAGCAGTTTGACAGAAAGCTTTAGCTCTTTTAGCTGTAAAGTACAAGGCCCATAAATTAAAATTCCTCTTACTGCTCTGAACAACAAGTTTCAGAGCAGACATGAGGTGGTTTGGCATCCCCCTGTAAAATCCACATGTTGTACTATTACATAGGGTGTGTTGTGGCAACAAATCAAATGCTGTCATGTCTCTGCAAAGTGGGTGGAATATGTTGCATAAATGATGTCAGACATTAAGTCATTAGAACAAACTGAATATCCAGTTAGTGGAACATGAAAAAAAGGAAAGCTACCAACCCAACATTGACATTTACTGTAAAAATGACCCACCTAGACTTTAACACTAGCCTCACCCTGAAGCATGAAACCTTCAAATCGACCACATCCAGGTCAACAGCCAATAAAAAAATAAAAAATGTGTACTAATAACACATGCTGTTTGAATATGTGACAAGAATGTGGCAAGCAAGGCCGTCTTTGAAAAAGACCGGTGTTGTTTAGCTCAGTTGGTAGAGCAGCCGTCCCATGTACAAAGGCGTAGTCCTTGCCGTGGCAGCCCAGGGTTCAAATTCACCCTGTGGCTCTTTCCCGCATGTCATTCCCCATCTCTCTCTTCCCACATTTCCTGTCACTCTGTCTCTATACTATAAGGCGTTCAGCCTTCACAAATGTGCAGGTTACCCATCATTCTATGTGAACTGATGCACCCTGATACCACCAAGGATGCTGGCTTTTGAACTGTGTGTTGATAACAAGCTGCTCCCTCTCATTTACCCTGGAGGACACATAGAATTTTTCAAATTTTGACATGTCAGACCACAGAATAGTTTTCCACTTTGCCTGTGGAAGGTTACCCAAACGCCTGTCTACACAGGTGTTGTGGATGGAGGGCACATGCAGTACAATGCAGAATGTACTAATGCTTTTCTGGAATAATGTATGATTTTAAACTCAGGGTGAATTAAGGTGAAGCTGTCACTTGTGTATCTCAGTATCATCCCGCCCTAGAGAACGAGAAATTAAGCTACAATTGTAACCATCTCCTCTCTGAGCCATTCTCCTGTGTCCTTGTAGGGAACAGACAACTTTAACCAAGTCATGTCAGTAAGACGTAAGCAGGGCAGCAGCGGATGAGCTGAGATGAATCAGGTGACAGCCAGGGAAGTGATTATAGACAAAAGCTATACAACTATGTAGTTAGAACTGTTAGGCAGATCTCACGTGGCGTTTGGCTTTAAGAGACGTATGCTCTGTAGTGTGATCTCCAGAGATCTCTGCTATACTGAATAAATGCTTGCTTGATCAAGGATATTCAACGACTCTGTTTGACTCTCTCTCACATCAACCAATTCGGGTGAAATCTGGACTACGATTTATTTAGCTGTCTTACAAAAGAGTCCACAGAAGCAGCAACAAAATGAGGGAAAATGAAAGGAGGTAGAAACAAAGTTTTTTCATAAAAAAAACTAAGCCTACAACCAGCCCTACTACTGTCAGTCCGTCCATCCATCCCCACTACTGAGAGTCCATCCAGCCAAGACACAGAGCCCTCGGTCCCTGGTAAGACCCGACCCCGAGACTTAAATTAAAAAGTCCAAAATGTATTCTTTCAGGCAGGACTGGCTAAAACAATTTCCCTTGCTGAGGTATGACAAAGGACGTAACGCAATGCACTGTGTTTACTGTCAGGAGTTTGGTCAGAATATGGCTGGTAATAGTGCATTCGTAAGCAGGTCAACAACGTTTTCGTATCGAAACATGTCTAAAAAACACACTATATGGCGTGAAAAATGTGTAGAGAAAGTGGTCCCTCTCCTGCTGCATTTCAGCGGCAGGCAGTAATAATCAAGTCCTCCGAGGAATCAGAAATGATAATTAAATTCAATGTTGCACACAACATTGCCAAAGAGGAGTTTCCATTCACCAAATTTAAATGTTCAATTTCAGCTCAGTGAACCACTTCAAACACTTTATTTTTCTTTTTATATATAATTGTGCTTCAAATACAGAAAAGCATTTCTCTGAACCTTATTCATGTTTAAAAATCACATTACCTGAAAGTTATTGAGAGCGATAAAAGGGTGACCTTAAGGCGTTAAAGGCGACCCAATGAAAAATTTGGGTGCACCTAAATTTTGTGCTGGTAAACCTAAGAAAAGGCGCACCAGTGCAACCAATGCAAAAAAGTTAGTCTGGAGCCCTCTATATGCAACAGGAAGCCAATGACAACAATAAGTATAGCAGTAATGTGACACTGTCTACTCTAACCTTGTTGTGCAAGAGAAGAGGGCAGTACAAGTGTCAGTGCGAGTTAAGATGAAGGCATGAATAAGCGTCTCTAGTTCAGCAGTTCAAACTACAGATCTCCATTTATTCATATTGTGTAAGTGGAAAAAAACAAGCTGTTCCCGCTGTAATCCTTATGTTACAGCCACAACTCAGTTTTCCCTTATGTTTCCGTGTATTCCCCTTCCCTGGTTTGTTTCCCAAGGCGGACTGCCTCGCTTGGTTTCTGGTTCCCTGCCAATTACACACACCTGACTTCCATCTAGCTCAGTGTATCATCCCCAGTTCTTCAACCACTTATCGAAACGTTGTCTTAGCTACAGTGGTAGTAAAGACAAGAAAAATATCAAGTGTAAGTATTTTCATTTGATGTTACTTTATACTTCTACTCCACTACATTTCAGAAAGAAATATTGTACTATTTTTTTCTGTAATCCTGTATTTTTATTACAGAAAAGTCTAAAAAGTTAAAACAAATTTGTTTAGCAGAACTTTACTCAACTTTTTCCTCTTCTCCTATTAAACATTCCTAAACCCCTGGACTCTGAACTTTGGACTTTGGACACTTTATTAATGACACACATTAATGAGTCACAGAAGAAAGTTTATCGCAGAACGTTTACTTTGAATACATAAATATATGTAGCTGATAGTACTTCTGTACTAACACTAGGATTTTGAATGCAGGACTTTGTAATTGAGTATTTTTATACTGTTATATAAAACCCCCTCCACTTGCCCTCTTGTGGCCAATATATATACGACAAATGAACGAAAGGACGATCCGTATCAATGTACTGCTGTGCATTCTAGGGATGTAACGATATGGAAAATTTGACATCTCCATTATAGTGACCAAATTATCGCGGTTACTGATATTATCACGATATTCTTAATACACATACACTGAAATAATTTAATGAAATCTTGTTATTTTCTTATCATACTAAAACATTAGAAACCAAAATCTTATCAAAATACCTCAGCTCTGAATTCACGGTGGAAAATGTCCTGCGTGGCTCCAGCACTTTCCGCCATGCTTACATTCTTGATGCTTAAGTTACAAGCTACGCATTCACGCAAGACCTGCTCAAGACTTAGCTGAGGCTGTTACAACATATCCCGATAATCCACAGAGATAATGAGATTAATTTAAACATAAACGATAATTTCTATTGTGCAAAATTTCACCGCGATTTACCATAATATCGGTAACCGTTACATCCCTAGCATGTACTGCTCCTTACGCAGCCTGAGCGGCCTGTCACGTAACAAATGAATGATCCGTATGAACAAACTGTTTGTGCTTTCTGCTTGTCACACAGCCTGAGCAACCGTGCAGCTGGCTTGTGGCAAGAGAACGTACTGCATCAAAATGAATGAATCACTCACTGAGACAACTCATTACTCCCGACTCATATAAAAGATTAGTTCATATTAAACAATACGTTCATGAGCTACACACCACTACAGCAGATTGAGCTGGCCATATCATTACATTTGTACCATATTCTGTCAGTGTCGCCCCCATGTCTTACGCATTGGAACTTTAAGTAAAGAATCAGAGGACTAGAGACAATACATTTAAAAATATATTAATAACATTCAATATTGATCCCCTTTCATTCAATGTTTCCATACAACAAGCATTAACTTCATTAGTCTACTGCAGTCTATTTTGACTTTGCCTGTTGCTTTCGTGAAGAAAAGCCTACAACAAATCAGCAAATCTCTGAGCTCTAGAGGGATACTCCCCTCAAGACTGAATTCCTGTGAGACGGTAGCCTGTGGCCTAATTTTTTTTTTAACTTTCGCTTTCTTGTAATGTGCTCAGTAGTCTTATTAGTTACCTAGAGAAAATATTATTTCCCATTAAGTTTCTATTCATGCATCATGCTGTAATCCTCCAGGATTCATATGTCTTATCACCCATGAGTGAAAACAAAACACACTCTCTTACTTTATACTTCCACTCCACTACATTTATATTATTGAACTTTCTACTCCATTACATCTATTTGATAAATATTGTTTCTAGTTTGTTTCCAGATTAAATTTTACATTAAAGGTATAATATGTAAGATTGGACACTGGAGAGCAGTCTCCTCTCTCCCCAGACTGCACCCATCTAACACAGGTTGCCAGGTTGAAGACACTGACACTGACACACCTCCATGAGGGCAAAACAAGCGCAACAAGGTTTATTTCCGTCTGACTTCAGTCTGTGTTGCAAAATAATGACAAGAAGTTTAATATGGTTTGTTTGAGAGAGAGGGAGGAAGACCAACATACAAAGTTACTTACGAAAATGTTTTACAGCGGTAAAGTTCAGCATAAAAAAAATTCTCTAGACCTCCTCCAGTAAAATAAACATCCCGCACAACTGTTTTGGCAACTGAGATGAAGGAAATAGTCACCATTACCTGCCCAGTACTCCATACAAACACTACAGTGAACCCTGTCACGGAACACAGCACACACCTCCCGCAGTGGAGACATATTTTGATTCACAGAGGAAATATGGTGGAAACATACTGAAAACAAAAACAGGCGCTCTTTTTGGGCTCTAAATGTCTTTATCTTTTAAATCATCTCCAATATTTCCCATGCTTCACCACAGTTCTGCTCATGGAGCTTCTTAGGTTGGACAAAATCAAAAAACAGTCACTCTGTTGATCCACTTTTTTTGCTTCCATGGCTGTAGTAAGTTTCATATCTGGCAACTCGGAGCTTCCTCATAGTTATCAATATCAGTCAAGGCAAGCAAGATTTTACTGCCAAACATGTTTACTTTGATACTTTGAGTATATTCAGCTGATAATACTTACTTTACTTAAATAATGAAATTGGAGAACTTATTCCACCACTATTTGTATATTCATTAAAGAATAAATGAGAAATAACATGTAGTATAACTTCCAAAAATTTAATGAAAGACGTGTGAGAAAACAAATGGAGGACTTTACAAAATCTTATCAGAACTTTAAAAACTTCTAAAGTTTCAGATAGATACAAAAAAAGTTCCCAGGTTTAAAGTTAAATGTATATTTATTGTTTATTTAGTTAGATCTTTGGATTTGACTAAAGTAACAAGACACATGAGACCTGCCATTTCTACAGAAATAAAATAGAAATTCAAGGTTATCATCTACGGTTTTTATATGAATCACACAAAAACGGAAAAGCAAAAAGAGACTCCCACAACGAAATAAAAAACCACAATGAGTCAATTTCCTTTGCTCGTAAGAAGAAGTCAAGTGACATTTAAGATAAGGATTGAGCATGGCGACTTGTAGTATCATACATTTGACTCTGTAAGATACTAATGTTTAAAAAAAAATGAGATAAACGTGTTTATAGAAACAAACAAACAAACACATTTAAAATATATTTTTGTTTATGACGCGTTGGTTTCTGACCCGATAACTGATGTGCCATCTGCATGCATGTCTACCAGATAAACAGCTTCAGTATACTAGCTTTGTTTGTATATTTGGACTAAGTGTACTTACCGTTAGAAGCAGACAGAGCCTCTCGTGTGTCTCCGGTTCTACACAAATGATTAATAATGAATCCAGTGCAGCAGCATGACTGAGCTCCGGTCAGCGTACGAGGCGGTGCCTGTCTCTGCTGCTGCGTCAGGCATTTCATCACTCCACTCCTGTTACTTCACAGATTTTAGAATTAAGAAGAAGAAATAAGATTTTAGAATTTATTATAATATTATAGTAAACTATTCAGTAAACAGTAAACAACTCAGATAACATGTAATTTTATTTGCATTTATTTTTATGTTACATTGGTGCATTTTTTTTTTTTTTTTACTTTGTTTATTAAGCTTTTCACAATATAACACGGACATACAGGAACACTCAGAAAAGAATCCTCAGCCCATAAAGTAGAAAAATAAATATATAGATAAATAATAATAATAATAAGAAGAATGATAATAATAAATAGTAAATCCAAAACAATGTATGTTAAGCATGTTGTAAAAGAGGATATATATAAACACAAAAAGTAAAGAATGTTACAGAAAACATTACATTGGTGCATTTTACTGACAATATTTGTTCTCTGCTACTTAAAGGTCCAGTGTGTAAGATCTTTGGACTGTAAGAGTAAGTGTGCGTACATGGAGAGAACACACACAGACACAGGGAGAACATGCAAAACCCACACAGAAGGGTTTGAACCCCTGTGAGGCAACAGTGCGAACCACTGCACCACTGCACCACTGTGCCACCCACATGCTGGTTCATTAAGTAAAACTTTGAATGCTGATTTTTTGGTATAGGAATTTTTACTTAATTAACCCATCTGAATACTTCTTCCAACATACATTAAGAGACGCTTAGAGCTCAAGTGCTATAGCGATATAGTTGTCTAATTTTCACGAGTGGATGGAGTAAATTAAAATGCAAGATTATGTTGTTGTCTCATCTGTCTATGGGCCAAATCTGCATCTTTTCTGTAGCTAATGTTGATTTAATATTGATCATTACTCCCTGAAGTTGTTAAGTGACAATGTGTGTGTATTCTTACATAACAATGTTTAAAACACAGCATGTTTATCCTTTGCTTTAAGAAAGAAATTGGGCCAGCAATTTAGAGTTTAGCCGTTTTACAGCACTATTCTGTCTTATTCACATAGAGCTTTAGCCATAGCTCTATGTGAATGCAACACAGAATTAAGACAAGACAGAAGACAGAAATATGCATACACTGTCTTCTCGTTTATGCCACATGTACCACACTGGTTCTATTCATCTTAGTTTTGTGGAACGGGGAGCAGGCCTTACCGTCAGTGTCAGTGAGCAAGTGCACAAAGTTTACAGAAATGACCAGAGCTGCTGTCATTAAACACAGACATTATGTACTGCTATTTATTGGCTATTTATAGTGCCAGTTTATCCCACGTACCTGTAAACCATTGATGCAGTGATAACTCAGTCATCATTATTAAACATTACAAGGATGATCACTGCAATCACACACAGGGGTGATAGGAAAATGACAGCTGACTCTAAGGTTACAACCCCATCTTTAAAATCACCCACATTCTTCCTTTATAAATACAGTTCACTCATGGGAAATGATGCATGCTTGGTTCATACATTTGGTTCCTGTTGTTCTTATCTTTATTCAAATGCAAATTCTGTTTTCTTATTTGACTGGTGTATGAAGACGCCTCACAGGAGGACAAATTACACTCTTATCTACTGTACAAATATGATGACAAATGTAGGATTAGAGTCACATTGCAGCTGAACAGACATAGACAAAAAGAGAAACATTTTCTCACCAGACAATAGAAGAGGATGGACGTATGCATAAACAACAATGCATAAACCAAAAGACATTTGGTTGTTCCATTTCAAATGTTTTTTTGCTCTGTCTGCTTCAGAAAGTGGAACTTTGTTTGAAGTTATGAATAACACTATGAGCTCAACCTTGAATCATGATTTTGTTCCAAATGACCCCACCTATCCTGACTCTATTGTTTAAGACAAAACAAAACAAAACAAAATCACAACACATAAATATATGTCCATGTTTTAGACAGCTCTGAGTAAGTATATGAGAGGCCAAAAAGCCAAAAAGTCAATGGAGTCACATTTTTTTTTCCAAAAAATCGGCACTGTTGACTTTGACGCACCGTCACGGCCACGCCCTCTGATGAAAAGTTGAGATTTTGATAACTTTTCATTGTCGAGGCCTTAAAAAGACACACAACAAGTTTCAAACACATAGGAAGAAAGCCCTAAGAGAAGTTCGTTCAAATACGACCCCTGGAAATGACCCCAAAAACACGAAACGGACAAATTTGGAACAAAATGGATGTGGTACACTTTCCTGTAGCCCGGGTCACCAAGAGACTTTTTTGTGTGTCTCGGTATGTTACATACTCCCTCCAAATTTCGTACACGTGGATGAAACCGTGGCAAGGGGCCCCTCCGAAAACTTACACCTAGGTGGCGCTGTAGAGCCATTTTTGTACGTCCATGTGCGAGACCCCTGAAATAAGTAATTTTACACCCAACTTTGGGGGGGTAGGCAAATTTTCGTAAGTTTTTAAATACATATAGGTCATCTAAAATGTGATTTACTTTTAAACATTCGAAATCCAATAGGGCCTCACACAGCGTGCCGTGCTCGGGCCCTAATTAAAGCTGCAAGCAGCGTTGGTCAGGCCCTCGAACATGTGCCCATGTCGAAATGTGCATAATATTGGTCTTAATAACCACAAGAAGTTTCAGACAGCTCTGAGAATGTACATGAAAGCCCAACACGTGAATGTCTGAGAATCACAAGCCATCAGCAGGCGCTTTCTGCCGATTTCTTCCTCGTCAAGTAAATATGACACTTCCTGTTGCCAACAGGTGGTGCTGTGAAAATCACCAAATTTTGTCATGGAAATGTGTTCTAGGCAAGACTGCCATTATATATCAGAGCTTTGGGGAAGATTAGAGTATTTTTCGCAAAGTTATAGCACGTGGAAATTTCACGAAAACATGCCGAATTTCGTGGCCCCGCCCCTCCCACACAGAAAATCCAAAACTCATAATTTTGATAACATTTTTTATTGTCGAGGCCTTAAAAACACACACACCAAGTTTCAAACACACAGGATGAAAGCCCTAAGAGGAGTTCGTTGAAATACGACCCCTGGAAATGACCCCAAAAACACGAAAAGGCCAACTTTGTAACAAAATGGACACCGTACACTTCGCTGTAGCCCGGGTCACCAAGAGACTTTTTTTTTGTGTGTCTCGGTATGTTACGTACTCCCTCCAAATTTCGTACACTAGGTGGCGCTGTAGAGCCATTTTTGTAAGTCCATGTGCGGGACCCCTAAAATACGTAATTTTACACCCGACTTTGGGGGGGTAGTTTTCGAGTACATATAGGCCGTCTAAAATGCGATTTACTTTTAGGAAACTGAAGAAAAAAAAAACTAAAAAAAAAAAAACATTTGAAATTCAATAGGGCCTCGCAACGCATGCTCAGACCCTAATTAAACTAAATGTCAGTTTGACCTCTGTATCACCTAAGTATTGCTTACTGGGTCATGAAGTGATGAATATTACCACGAAATGTGAAACCAGAATGAGGAAATGTGTTGGTTTCTTAGTGCATGTTTAACTGCACACGCACTGATGCAGAGATGTACAGATGCAATAACCTCAGACCCCCATCAGATTCCTCTGAAAGGGCAGATGACATTGTGTTTTTATGCTGTGTGCTCATTATTCCACAAAGAAAAAAGCTTGTCCAAATGATCTCTTGTGGTTGTTGGAGTTGTGCCCTCATTTTATGTTCCCACACTGCATCAACTTGTTGTTTATGGTAAACAGAAGATTTTTAAAAAGTCGCAAGAGAGAGAATGGGCTGCTTATAAGTCATTAATAATAACAGAAGCACAAACCTCTGCCAAGGCTACTCAGCAAATATGCAAGAAACAACCAAACCACCTTGGAGACCTGATCAGTGTTTGCTGAGTTAACTCGAGCACACATGCTGAACAGAAAACAGAAGACTGAATGGAAGTAAAGTAAACCTGCCGATTGGCAGCATGTAACACAGAGGGATAACACTTCAGTAAATGCTGCTACCCAAAAACAACTTACAACTAACATTTTCATTGTTATTGCGATATGTTGTCGGCAAGTAGTTGTGACAATGAAGCCTCAGTTAGAGTTTCCCAATATCCTGTGGTATATAATGACTTTGGTAGAGTTTCATACTTAATTTCTGACAGGCATGGGCTCTTTCTTTTATTTTATTTACCAGCTAAAAGTCAGATGAGACGATACTTATTTTAAAAGAAAGCAGAAAAATATATTGATGTCTGATGAGCTTTACAGTATAGAGAGGTAAAGCAAGACTGACTCTCTAATGTTCTGCACCCAAACATTGAGGTCAAGACATATATTAAAAAGAACTAGAACATTTCTAAAGAAATTTTCAGCATGCCTGACTCTGGCCCCGTTGTGCCCATACATTATTATTGACACTGCTGTAACATAGAGACTTCAATGAAGTTAGTCAAAGGCAGGCTTGAGGTTGCCAAGCAGGGTCAGGCCAGGGCAATTAGGCGCAGGTGCGACAAATTTTTCTCTCCCTTTCCACTCTAGCGATGATGTCACAAACTCTAGCTCGTGACCATTCTGCCAATACACACCCATTTATTTTTTTGGTGTGGTTTTTTGGGCGATTTTTGGCAGTGATTGATTCCTATTTTGTGTATGTGCCCCAAATCAGAACAGAAGTTATCTCATGACACTTTTCATAGCAGAGGTAGACCATACACCCGGTGATAGTGGCAAGGAAAACTTCCTTTTAAGAGGCACCTTGAGGTGGGCGGCCATCTGATATATCCATAAAGGGCACAGGGGCTCAGTGGATAATAATAATACTAATAGTAATAACTTTATTTATATAGCACATTTTAAAAACAGAGTTTACAAAGTGCTTTGACAGACAGGCACAAACAGGATGATGAAGAAGAAGGTGTGAGTCTGACCTCAACCCAGCTGAACACCTATGTAAGATTTTTCCACCATTTTCATTTTATTTATTTATTTATTTATTTTTATTTCTCTAAAATAGCATGGATGGGCTACAGCTACATTTGACTGTGCAGTCCTCGTGGTGCTAAGTGACTTAAAGTTTGCAAGAGAAAAAAAATGTGTTAAATTGGAATAAAGTGAACTCACCAGAGTTAACTGTAACCCTAATCCGTAGTCTGCTCCTCATTCAGAATCAGAATCAGAATCAGAAATACTTTAATAATCCCAGGGGGGAATTATTTATTATTTATTTATTCCTCTTGATGTTAGTGGCTGGAGGCTACTGGAGGTTTCTACTAGCATAACATACATCTAGCTGAAGTGGTGCGTTGCCAATAGACAATGTGTTGATGCTGCTCAGGTGTATGCAGGTATCCTCTATTTTGAACACATCTCTACATAAACAAATTCCATCTGTTTTTCTGTACACATGGCATTCTTGGTTTGGCACAAGGATAATTCCACGTGATAGCTGCTTGTCACCATGACTCTCCAGTCAGCTCGTGGATTGAAATGAAAACTGAAAACTGCTTTGAGGGTTCTCGAAATGACAGAGACTGCGCTACACTTTGCGGATGATTTGTTTGAAAAGGATGCAACAAAATGCAACAAGAGCTTGAATCTTGTTGCTCTGAGGGTTCATTTTACAACAGAAATACAGTTTCATTGGTATCACAAATACTCTCACTGTCAGGTCATGTAATGTTTGTATCAAATATGTCACATGAACTGACGAGACAACTTGTAAACTCATTGTAGTGATATTATCCAGAACAGCAAACAAGGTTGAACAAAAGCACATTCTCGACTATCTGATAATAAAAAGATAACATTGATAAAAGCATCATAACTCAATATTTACTCAGCAATCTTTGACTTCATATGAATAGACCAGGAACTACTAAGAAAAGCAAAGTCAACTATAAAGGAGCCAGTGGACGAAATGACAAGACAAGGACTCCACCTGCAACTTTTATTGTCTTAGTCTAATCTCGTCGCTGTCATCTGCATCATTGTCACACACAGAGACAATTGTTTCTTGCAGAGGTGCTAACTGTTGTGGTCTGTTATTTCAACTGTGTAGACCACGAGCAAGTTTCCCACCATGAGAAATTAGTCATCAGATGTCAATGGATGATAGTTAGTGTTCCAGTTTAATTTCTTAATGTGGAAACATGATAAAACCATTAAAACAAAGCAATATTACCAGGCAAGGTAACCCTTAATACATTATAAAAAACAATTCAACCCAAAAAGTAAACATGTTTTAAAAAAATCCATATGTAACTGACAGCAACAAAAAGTGGTGTTTAGTCATCGTCGTCCACCGTGTCATAAAGTCAAGTTCTCTTTTTTAAAAACTGAAACTTGCACAATTTTTTACTGTGGTTTTCAACTCCGATGACAAAGTGCATCTAGAAACTTTTTTCTTCCCACTTCCTCACTTCCTCACATCATATTCTTCTTCTTCTTTTTTTTTTTAAATATCAAACTCTCCTCTCTGTAAATACCAAGAGAAAAGAGTTTCACAAACCGAGCAGTTCCTCTTACATGCACCACCATGTTTTTATAGTAGCCCAGAGCAGATAAACCAAGCAATGGCTAAAGATAGGGCCTTTCGCACTTTGTTTTACAAGTTTTATGGCCACCATACTTTCCTAGTGTACCATGCAACACGTATACAATGTTAAATTTAAAAAAAAGATTCGGACTAACTTTAACTTTGGGGACTCTGAAATCTGCTGTCATTGTCTTCCTCTGAGGGATGAAAACACATGTCCATTTTGCGCCTGAGGCGCTTCTTCAGTTGAAAGCGCCGCTGCACTAAGGTAGTGTTGTACTCCTGGGCTTTTAGCTTGGCATAGTAATCAGAGAACTTGTTAAAGAGGAAAGAGATCGGCATGCCATTGAGGATGATGCCAAATGAGATGCAGCCGAAAGCCACAAAGCGGCCCAGGATAGTCACAGGAACCACATCCCCGTAGCCAACAGTGGAGATGCTGACCTAAAAAAGAGGCAAATGATATTCAGTTTGTTTCAAGATGCTACTTAATCCCACATAGTAGACCTTTAAGTTAATGCAGGGTACTGTTAGCCAGCAATAGAGGCTCCAAACATCTGCTGCTAAACTGGTATAACTGGCAGGATTTTATTCAAGGATTCAAGGAGTTTATTTGTCATTTAAACACGTTAAAAAAGGGATGGAACTAAATTAGTTTCCCTGGTCCTGGAGCAGCCCAAGAGTATAAAATAGAACAGAACTGGCTAACTAGGTTTAAAAATATGCAATTGTTTAGTGAGGGAAGCAAATCAAACATATATGTTTTGGTTTTAACTGTTAGATCATTAATCATATTTGTGAAGCATTTACCATGCACAACAGCTTTGTGTATGTAAAACAGTTTAAGATCACCTCTCTGCCTCCAGCTAGTGCTCATCATGCCCACTAATGCCCAATACCAATCATCAGTTTCATCACTGGTGGGTGACACACTGTCTGGTTTGGGTTATTAGAAATCATTATGTTTAATGCTTTTCCTTCTCCATTAAAAAGACAAGGGAGAATAGAGGCTTAATTTGATTTAGAGCTGTGATTACATTTCCATGCTCCTGGTACAGTCCATGTTGTTATATCTATGCAGCTGTTTGTCCAGTTTCTCTGTTCTGTTTTTTTTTTTTTTATTATTATTATTTGCCTAATTTAGTCATGGTATTGGTGATTATATCATATATTTGTTTTCTAAACAGGTGCATGTAGCAACAGGTGAGCAATAGCTGTTTATGGATTTGAACAAAATCTGAAGGGTAGAAGCTGGGGCATGACATTGAGTTGTGATCGAGCTACTGATACTTACTGCAGCCCACCACCAGGCATATGGAATACTGGTGATAGGAGATCCCTCAGTTTCCCTCTCAGCTGAATGAAGGAGAGCAGAGAAAGTGAAGATGCCCATGGCAATGAAAAGGAAAATGCAACAGGCCTGCTGGTAACACTGCCGCAGAGTAAAGCCAAACGCTCTCATGCCAGTGGAGTGTCGAGCCAACTTTAAAATCCGAAAGATTCTCAGCAGCTTGATGACTTTGAGGACGTGGCTGACCTTGCTGACCCGAGCCATGGTCCTAAGGTCCTCCTGTCCCTTCACGTCCTCACTGCCAGTAGAGGCATCAAAGATGATCTGGATGAAATAAGGCATGACTGCCACCATATCCACAAAGTTAAGTCCACTCTTCAAAAACATTGTGATGTTAGGAGTGGTGACAAGGCGAATTAAATATTCAAAGGTGAAGAACACAATGGTAATGATCTCCACCCATTCCATGTGTGTTCTGTTGTTCATTTTATACATTTGAAGTTCCTCCACAGTGTTGAGAGTCATTGCAACAATAGAGAAAAGCACAAAAAGGTTAGAGACCACAGTAAAGGCCTTTGCCAGAGCTGAAGAGTATGGATCCTCCACAAGGTTCCACAGACTTTTACGGATATCCCCAAACATCATGTCCTTGAAACACTCATCATTGGATTTTACCTCAATCTCAGCCATCAACTCCCTGTCCACCTTCAGGTTGTCCCTCACGTCGTCGACCCTTTCCTCGAACACCAACCAACAGCAGAGCTGGGTGTCCTTCAGGCTCAGACCCCAGTATGCGATCTCTTCCTCGAAGTTGATAGGGCACATTTCCCGTATGACCCACAACACTCCACTTGTGTAGAAATGGAGGATGTGGTGGAAGAAAGTAGGGTCACGGTCAAAGAAGAACTCGTTCTTACATACAGAATAGTCGTCACACAGCATGAGGAGTTTTGCTTTGTCCCTGCAGAGGGCCAATGAACCTATCCTGGTTTGAGGATATTTAATGGCATACTGTTTAGGAATATGAAACACTTTGCCCCCAACATTAACATTGATGCTCTGTTGGCATTCAGGTCTGTCCTTTGCCTTGGGGCAGTCTGCTTTGAAGCCTGGACTGTCCAGATTCTCCAGAGATCTCCATGCTTTGAATGTTTTCTCCTGGGAGAATGGAAATGTTTTGTTGTCCTCTACACAGTTTGGCAAACAGTTGACAGTCAAGCGGCGCCTTTGCAAACATCTCTGCAGTTGTTCATACTCTGAAGCCATAACAACTGTGGCTCAAGGCAGTCAAGCCAGTGACACAGAAGAAAAAGGAAAAAAAGCATAACAGGAAACACAGCACATGGTGTCTTTGTCAGAAACGGATATACTCCGGAATAGCAGCTTTTCCTGTTTTTCTAGTCCCGAGAGTCGCCTGTAGATGAAGAGATTTCCTTCACTGACTGCGCAGACAACACATTGCATTTGATCCATCAGACTAGGGGATCAAGTGCAAGCAGCAGGGATATAACACATTTAATCTAATTGGTACCTTTCCAAGTTTCCTTAAGCAGTTGTAAATATAGGTGGTGAAGTGGGATTAGGAAACAAAGTTGATTTAAGGATTTTAAAATGTCGGGACAAAGGGCCAACTGAGGCCTTATGTTGGAGTATGTTGAGTTTTCTTCTTTTTAATCTTTTAAATGATCTTGTTTTCATTCTTCTTTCATTTCCTCATAGCACTCATAGACACTCTCACAACTCTAAAGATTTTAAATAAATCTTTTTAGTCTTAAAGTGTGGACTGCTTACAGATACAGGGTACTCTTGCAAAAAGAAAGCACGTAATATATGGTTCCTCACAGTCTCTAGTACAATGTCCTGTCCAGACCAAGAGCCAGTAATGACACATTATTGAGTTTTATTCAGTTTTTGCAGAGATTGGTGACTCTTTTCTGATGGTGTTTTACCACTACTCAGTGAAAAGGGACATCCTACCTGTCTCTGATTGGTCAGTATACATTGCCTTCGTGGGGTGGATTGGTTGGGTTCAGGCATGAGGACTGAGATTGGTCAAGGTGAGGGCAAGAATGTCAGCCAATTACAGGCAGGGTAGGGCGGGCCTTCACTGAACAGTTCAGTCATAAATGTAGCTCTGCAGAGTCCAGAGTTGTACTGAAAATATTGTTGACATAATGTTGAATTATAGCTTTCTTTGTTTGATTTGAGTTGTGGACTTCACACAGTGCATATGTTGATACAATGACAATTCTGCTTCAATATACACCTTTTAATCACAGTATAGCATAAGTCAGTTCAACTTCTGGGATATTGATCTGGTCAGGTAAGTAGCTGGGGGGTTGTTGTTAATCATTTTCAGCTGTTTTAGTGTTAATGAAATTAACAACAGGTACACTAGAGGAGCAACAATGAGACAACGCCTAAAACAGGAATGATTTTACAGGTGGAGACCACTGACATTTTTTCCCCTCCTCATCTTTTCAGACTAATTTCTCATTAGTTTTGCAATTGGCTAGGGTCAGTGTCACTACTGGTAGCATGGTGCGACACCTGGACCCTACAGAGGTTGCACAGATAGTCCGACTCCTCCAGGGTGGCACATCAATACGTGCCATTGCCAAAAGGTTTGCTGTGTCTCCCAGACAGGCAGTTACTCTAGGAGAGCTGGACAGGGCTGTATCTGCTCCTTTGTGCAAGGAGGAACAGGATGAGCACTGCCAGAGCCCTACAAAATTACCTCCAGACCTCCTCAATCCAATAGAATACCTCTGGGACATTATGTTTCGGTCCATCCAATGCTGCCAGGTTGCACCTCAGACTGTCCAGGAGTTCAGTGATGCCCTGGTCCAGATTTGGACCAGGATCTGGAAGGAGTTCCCCCAGGACACAATCCGTCATCTCATTAGGAGCATGGCCCGACATTGTCAGGCATGCATACAAGCATGTGGAGGCCAAATTACTGAGTGCCACTAGTTGATTTGCTGCAAAGACATTTTGGCAAAATGGACTAGCCTGCCTACCTTTTTGCTTTGATTTGGGGGCTGTCTTTGAACTCAGCCCTCTGTTGGTTGATCAATTTCATTTCCATTAATGATGTGGCATCCTTTCATTCCTCAAACATTACCCAGTCCATATCAGGAAAAATATCCAGCATGATATTTTTCCCCCTTTGAGATCTGATGTGTTTTCAAAGTGTTTTTTGAGCAGTGTATATAAAATAATTGTAATGTATAACTAAATTATAATGCCACTTAAACATGATGCTGCTGCAGACCTGAACATGAGGACATTTCCTCTATCCAGATACAACCTTTAAAAGTGCGTCACCATGGCAGCAGCGATTAATGTATCAACACATTTCCCTATGCTGACATGATGTACCATGTTTGCTTTGTCACACATATGCACAAAACGTACTCTGATGGGTAAGATTACACAGTGGTTAGTCAACTACAGACATGTAACAATAAAATATGGTCACGAATATGTAGGAAAAAACATAATACTTTATTAATTACAGTATACAGTTATACAGTACAGCAATGACTGTATTTCTGCCCAAAAATAAATAAAACCCTTCCTTAAAAATAAATACCAACCGCATAACTCAGCAGTATGGGCACTCTTACACAATTGTCTCATAACAAATGGCAATTTTTTATTTATTTTTTTCAAACAAGCAAAACAAAAAAAACACAAAAAGACTGAATTCAAACAAGCCACAACCACCACATCATTCACTCCAACACTTTGTGCTTGTAGCTTTGTGCGCATGAGCAAAATTAAACCTCTACGAGACATTTCGTGGAACAAAACAAAATTCAGATTTGTTCCCAGTGTAGCACCAGCAGAAGGCATCAAAACAATTAACCTGCAACTAAAGAAATCCTCTAACTTCATTACAACATTATTGCAATTAAAAGATAGGCTACATTTCACTATTTTTTTTACAGCATTAGTAGCCGCATAGATCTTTTTTAAGGCATAGTTCAACATTTCAGTAAATACACTTATGTACAGTCAAGACTGATACCACTCATGTCT
Source organism: Larimichthys crocea (assembly GCF_000972845.2). Lineage (NCBI taxonomy): Eukaryota > Metazoa > Chordata > Actinopteri > Sciaenidae > Larimichthys > Larimichthys crocea. The sequence continues at coordinate 28,636,480 of NC_040027.1, forward strand.
GTACAGTAAATATAAAGCTACAGCTATCCGCTGGATATCTTAGCTTAGCACTAAGACTGGAAACATGAGGAAACAGCTCGCTTGGCTCTGTCTACAAACCCACCTACCAGCACCTCTAAAGCCCACAAACAATTTGCGTCTCACAGGTTGTTGTTTGGCAAAAGGGGTTATATGCTGGACACTTTCCTCTGTGTTTATCTTTAGACAAGCTAGCATCCTTCCCCAACCCCCACCCGTTTCCAGCCTTTGTGTTAAGCTTCATATTTACTGTGAAGATTGTATCTTTTGGAGAGGAAGGAATAGGCGTATTTCCCCCAATGAACAATTCCTAAAATCCAGTGTGCAGACCTTCATTCTTTCAGTTTACAATTAAACTCTTCTTTGAGCAAAAGCCAACATACATACAGACAACAGTGACTGTTTTCCTTAACAAAATGGAGCCGAATTATTCATGATATTCCTGCTTGATATCTCAAAGTAAATACCATCATTAATAATACAGGAAAAGTAAAGATTTAGGATTTGCACTAAGATGAAATAAACATTCAAACAGTTGAGAGAGAAAGTGCAACATCAAAATAAAAATCAGCATAAAGGACTGCAACTACTAATTAATTTCAATCATTGGATTGGATTGGATTTGGTCTATAAAGTCCCAAAAAATAGAGAAGGTCTTAAAAACAGTCTTGAAACCCAAAAAAGGCATACATGAGGTTAGCCGTGCTGAGATTTACTGCTGCTCTCAGCTTTAAGAGCGAACATCATCATGAACATCTAAGAAGCGTTTTGGAGCCCCACAGGGCTGAAAGTAATACTTCTTCAAAATCCAAAGACACAACCATAGTTACGGTTTAAAAGAGTTTCCCCTTCAAAACTGAGATATTTACCATGGAGAACAGGGACACAACAGGCTGATCAGCTGGCTTTGTTGTCTGGTCATCCTATTGGCCCTGAGGTCACTGCATGGGTTGAAGCAGCACCAGGTGAAGCCCCGTCACTTAGCCATCTGTGTCACACTTTCTTCATTCACCGTCAAAGTCCAGCTTAAGCAAAGTTTCCTGGCGACAGAGAAACACACGGCTTAGTCGACATACTGCACACCATAAGCCTTTAACCTGGCTGGTTAAGCTGTGTTTATCTGTGAAGCTGACAGAGTGGTTTCAAAGAAAAACATTTGAGTCACAAGAAGACAATAAATAGTAGTAGTAATAATAATAATAATAATAATAATAGTAATAATAATAATAATAATAATAATAATAGATTTTTGAACTTTTATATTTTAGAACATCAGAACTACATATCTTTCAGTAAATAAACCTAAATAATTAAGGATTCCTTGAATCTTGTTATTAGAGTGGTGACCAAGATAAGTACAAAATTGGACTTTTTACAATTAAAAAAAAATCATGCGTAAAACTGTCGACAAGTCTGTATCAGAAACATAAAATGAATTAATTTTCTAATAAATAAAATGCAACTTACAATTTCATTACTGATTAATCTCCTGATTATTTTCTTGATCTCCAATGTTGCAAACTCAACGATATTGTTATATATTTGTATGTAATATCTTTTAGGTATCTTTCATATGCCAGCACTCTTTTGGTATTTCTGTATTACTTGCTGACAGATTTGCCTGTACTGATAAACTAAAAATCAGCCTGGCTCATCGGTCATGTTCTAAAGTAAACAACACTATGATCTCTTTTGTAATATTCAGAAGTTATCATTTTTAGTTATGTAGCGATATTGCATTTCAAAGTTTATTGTTGCACCTTGCACACGTATCAGACATCATGTCAATCAGACTTGACAGGACAAAATTAACATCCTAATATTTATGGGCACATCTATTAGAGCCCTTAATACATTTTTTTTTTAAAGCTGGAGAAGAGTTGGTGTCTCTACTTTTTACTTCTGCTTATCGCCTGTCACACACGCCCTAGTCTGATTATCTGTCTCATGTACTACTGTCAGCATGGTGCGAAAGTTTCAGCTAATGTGACACAAAGTTCTATTTATAAAAAGCTTCAGACTGCAGCTTTAAGGCATTGTAACTTCCATTTCACTGACTAACACTACTCTGCTTATTTGCTTTGTCTGGTAGCTCTGTTGGTATTGTTTAATGAGATTTAATTAACAATGAAGCAAAACAAATATCAGGTTTTGATTAAAATGTGGCCATAACCTGGTTGCTAGGCACAGACTTGTGACCAGATCACCTTTTGTCAAATGAATCACGCCCTGTGAGAAGAGCACAAACAGGTTCCTGCATTTTCTCTCAAAGTTGGAAGAGGATCAGTCACTCATAGTAATAAACTGGTAGAAAAAAATATTTTCTAGAGACATCATATTGTGTCTCTTGTCTTCTGATGGTGTCGACTAAAAGTTTGCCACATCATAAAACACAGCCTCCAGAATAATCACAAAAAATCAACACCTCTTTATTAGCAGTTATATCTATATATCTCAAGTGTTCACAGCTGAAGAACGGCATCTCATCTGTGAAGCTGAATGAAGGAGCCTGTGTCAGCTTTTTTATGTGTGTGTGTGTGTGGACAAACTTCTCTTGCCTTGACAGGACATGTGTTTGGACCCATGGTTAGCTCCTGGATGACGAGCGGGTCCTGGGACTCTTTTAGGGAGAAGCTCCGCTCAGTGAGAGACATGGATGGCCTGAACTCCTCCCTCCACCACCATAAAGCCATCCCTACCAGTAGCACACTGAGAAACACTGGGAAAGAAAAACACACACACACACACACACACACACCATTAACATTAACAATAATGACTCAGTGGGGAGTGACCATGGTGACCTCAGTGCATGATGACGTCACACAGGCAAACTATGTCAGTGACAAACTAAATTTCCAAATCGCCCTGTTCAAACAGCCTTCTGTTTGAGTTTGACGGGCAAACCTGTGTGTCCTGTGTGACGGGAAAGAGGCTATTTTATAGTAGTATAATAGTGTATTCCGGTGTCAGTATTAAAAAGATAAGCAAATGAGGTTTTTCTTTCATAGAAACGTTTTTGAAACAGAGTTTCTTACTGATGAGAGAGATGATTCCAGCAAATGTAGGGTCAGAGAAAGTTGATGCAGGTAACGTGCGAGAAATTGCAGGAGTGTCTTGAGATTTGTTTTGTCCCATTTCTGGATAAGTGCAGCTGAACTCTGGACTCTCGGACAGCAGGTCGAAAACGCATCGGTGCTGGCACACTGTTCCGGTATGTCCGCAAACAGATGGCCCTAAGAAGCAGGAAAACTTTTAATTTAGTTATGAATCACTGTGAGGTGGCATTAGTATTCAAAGATCATAAGCCATCTCAGTCACCTTCTTACTAAAACAAATTCAGTCTGGAAAAGTCTGGAAAGTACAGTACATGTTGAATTTACTTGACTGGTCATACCTTCTGGCTGAAGAACAGAATGAACGATGACCACGCCACCGGGGGAGGTGGCGTTTGACAGCAGTACTTTGAAGTCCTTCCCATTGTGTTTGTTGGCGCGGGAGATGGAGCGCATTACTTCTTCACTCCAATAAACAAAACCCTGTAGCAGAACAGACAGACTTAGCAGAACTGTTTAATTATTTTTATCATCAACTGAAGGTCCAGTTAAAAAGGTGCCATGTGGTAACCACATGGCCAGACTCTGAGGTAAATACTTGATTTCACATGCAGGCCGTGCTGGCAGCAGGTGAGATTTTTCCAGCCATTTGTCTGCCTGTTTGAAATGTTTCATCTGATTTGCATGCACATGCACGTGTGTCTGCAGAAATCAGATCAACCTTGTTCTCTGCTTGTTCTAGCAGTAGATCACAAGATACAAATATAACATGGAGTCAACAAAACTTTGTCTCCATTGTGCCACAAGTGGTTAAAAACTACGCCGTTAGTTTACAAACAGGTTCTGGCCTGTAGCAACTGAAGGATTTCAGGAGCTCCAAAAGAAACAAGTTCAGTTCTGTTAAGTTTGCTGAGGTCTTTAACTTTAATTCAAACAACAATTATTTTTCCCCCCCAACAAAAAGGAGGGTAGCTACAGTCTGTCCCACGATGTCTATTCCATCACAGGGAAGTAATGTTGTTTTACCTCAAACACAGCCAGTCCAAAAGGCCGGTCCAGATAACCGTTCGACTCTACCACTGTTTTACGCTGCCGGCCCTCGAGATTTACTCTGGAGATACTTCTCTTTCCCTGGTCCAACCAGTACAGCAGCTGGCGAGGAATATCTGTAAAAAATAAAATAAAAATCACATTACAACATCATCATGCACCATGAACTGGTACATTCTTAAATTCAACTGAACTTTTCACCCGATCTTACTGTAATTGCACAAGGACAGAAGCATATATTTGTTCCTGTTTTAAATGGGGATGCTGTGTCTTTTTAGCATTCTTCAGAATTCACTAAACATATCGCAAAAAGTCTCGATAAAATCTCTGAACATACCCAGAGAGAGAGCGACAGGGTGGCGAATTGCGGAAATGACCAGTGCCTTCCTGTCTCGACCGTCCAAACTGGCCCTCTCAATCTTTGGGAAGCTGCCACACTGAGCCCAGAACAGCAGACTGAGACAGACAGACAGACAGACAGACAGACAGAGACAGAGAGACACAGATAACTTTATTGATCCCGAAGGAAATTCAAGCATCTAGTAGCAGCATGAATGAACCTATAACACAGTAACCATACGTTAAAATTAACCTGAGAGAGATCTAAATTTAAATGTGCAGAGAAATTAAACATTTGTAGCAAAATTAAACATTTGCAGAGAACAAACAGAAGATGATGCTTGTTCTTCATGAGCATTTTCCATGTCCATGATTTTTTTCTAAGAAATGTCCTACATAGGAAGGTATTATCATCATGAAAGAACAGCAGAAGCGCTATGATTTAAAAAGCGGAGAGGAAAGTTAAGTTCAGACTGTGCTTTTTTTTTTTTTGGCCATGATTATTTTTTAGAATTGTTTCAGTCATTGGTTAAGTTACTGTTTCTTGTTTATTTCTTACTGTTTTATCAATAAATGCATTAGTGTTAAAATGCATGTCCTCTTTGAACATCATTAACAGTTAACCAATTAATCAGAAACTCACTACAGGGACATATTTGAGGTAAAAAAATAAATGAGCAAATAATCTATAAAGTGAGGGAGAAGTATGAAGCATTCAAATAATTACACGCTCAAACAGACAATTCACATATTGGCTAAGCAATAAGAACACCATAACCTACGGAAGAGAGAGAGGGAAGGGCAAGCATACCTGTGGTTTTGAGAGCAAAAACATGTAGCTCTTTCAACCTCAACGCTGACTTTAAATAGCCCTCTTCATTGTTCAGCTGCCACTATCACTATGCGCTTTATTTCCCCTCCCTGTGTAAATATATGACTGAAAATGTGTTTGACCACCTGTATGTGGTATTGTGCTAGCTTTTAAAACATTTAAAAGAAACGTCTGACGCTTTTGAAGTCTCTTCTAACGTAAGTAGGACAAAGTTCCTTGATGACGTTTTAATTTAAAATGAATAGCCCATGCCTACCCTCGGAGAGGATCCACAGCCACTGCAGAAGGTTTGTCCAGTCCTGTGATAAGCGGACGCCAAGTCGAACCGTCCAGCAGGCCAACGTTAACAGAACCGCTCTCTGTATTGGTCCAGTAGAGGAGTTGGTGGATCCAGTCCACAGCAAGGCCTGACACCGAACCTTGAACTTTCAGCACCGACACAGAATTCTGCTTCTTTGCATCCATGGAGACCCTAACAAACATCCAAGGGTGAAAAGAACATGAATAAGTCAATAAAATGCACTGATATTCCTGATTATTTTGTCTGCTGTTTTATGAGTGTTCCAAGAACAATGGACCAGTGTGCATGATATGGGGAGATCCTGATAGAGCGTGCACATATGTATCCATGTATCCATCCATAATAGGCATAAAAATATTTTTAAAAACGACTTGGTGTGTTCATAGCAAGATGATCAAACTGTCACACTGTCCCTGTCCAATAAATTGCATCCTCCATCAGCACAGGGAAAGTCTTGGGATGCTCTAGAAAGAACTGGACAAAGGAAGTGGAAAGGAAGTCTGGATTATCTTGTTTATCCTGTTCACATAGAGACCCAGACCACTTATCTGTATATGTGGTGGGAAACGGAAGGATCAGTTTGTTTACATTGGGATCAAAGTCACATCTCTTGAGCACTGCTTTGGTTTTTAAGAGGTCTAATACAAAGCTGTGGTGATGCATCAGCTACAGCTCTACCCCGTTACCTATAAATGGAGCCGCGTCCTTGCCGGGCCCAATATAGTGTTCGGTTAGAGACCAGGACCGCCATTGGTCCTGGTCCAGCTATATGCGGTGCTGGTTTTCTATTCTCAGCACCAGTGATGCTCATCCATCGCATTCCTTTGGAAGAGGTGAAAACCAGCTGAGCCTCATCTCCTGGAAAGACACACATCAAAAACTTCACAGTCATGTTTGTCTCTCATCTATGACAAGTGTTAAGAAGAGAAACAAGTAGCAAAAATATGCACAGGAAATGAACCGAGCCACATCCCCAAACAGTGATGTGGCCAGGTTGGACTAGTTACAACAGACAACAGACTAGTTGCAACAGACTTGAATACAAGGGACTACACCCGAGTAAAACTGCCACGTTATCAGTGAGTGTGAAACATTTTAGGTTTGGCAATTATATCAATATGATCAAAATCATATCAGCACCTTATCAGTGTAAAAACAAAAAATATCACAATACCCACCTGAATAATTATTTGCTGATACGAGGGAAGGGACGTCACATACTCACAGATCAAATAGAAATAATACACTCCTGCAGAGTTTTTATTAAATAGGTTCACCTCAAGTAAACAGAGAGATGTCAGCACTTTACTTTCATTATGATGGTACCCATTCGAGCTTCACACTGTTCCTGAGTAAACTGAGTAAACCAACCTGACAAATGTCACTGATACTGACACAAATAAAATGTAAATATGCGTTCCAGTAAGTTCATGTGCAAATACCACAGCAGCATTTACTGTATTCACAGCTGAGTTCGCACCAGTGGGAAGCAGAACCTTTCACTGCATTAGTCACGTCAAGAGGGACATTAGAGCCACATGCAAGGACAATGATTTCAAATATATAAAAATAAATAAAGATGGACATTCTTTGTAGAGTAGTTGAAATGAATTAGGTTACTTTAGGAAAATATGCTAAATTGATCCATGGATCTGAGAGGAAAGTGCAGAGTCAGGTGATATGCATGTAAAGGTGTCAATTTAATAAGAATTGTCATAATATCTTTAAATAGTAATCTAGTAACTAAATGCATAATGAGACAAGATGTGTTAGGATCTGTCTGACTCAGATTAGTAGACCTTTGTTAAGGTGAGCCTGTTTGCTGCTTTGATAGGCTAAAGTTTGTTTATTAATCATTAGCTACTCAATTCATAAGATTGAGTACAATGTCAACAGAAATTTACATTAAAAGGAAATACGAGGCACTACACTCAAGTAAGACTGTCAAAAATTGTCAAGTTTGCGTTTTGGCATCTGTATCAAATTTAACATGAGCACTGTACCAGGAAAAGGAAAGAAAGAAAAGAAGTCAAACAACACCCAACGCGATTGTAATGATAACGTGGTAAGGATGTCACATACTTGCACATGACAGAAACAAAACAAAGAACAATACATTTGCCTCATGTGAATTGATGGATGTCAGCCAATATGTAATTAACTCTCTGAGGGGGGAGTGCAGAGCCAGGTGATAGGGTGTCATACTCTGCGTGTGTGCACCTGCTTCCTCCTGTTGTGGAGAAATTGCTAAAGGTAATGGTCAATGGTGAGGGCAGGAGGGAGGAAAGTGAACGTGGGATGAGGTGGGGGGGGTACATAAGAGGGGTTCTTAAGACATCTCACTGATTGTATGCCTTAATCTTAACTGACTGATTTGTTTGAGAAATAATTTCTATTGACTTTCTTTTAGATTAAATTGATTTTATATACTCCTAAATTCGGTGTGATTAAGAATATTTTGTAATGCTTGTGTTGTTCCCATTCTGACTGTGCTCCTTGATGGTCACTACATTTGATAATTACTAATAATGTATTGGTAGTACTGATTTTATGATCAGTAAGAGGGGATTGTTATAGAATTTTCTATCCTTAGGTTACACGGGGTCAAGCATGGGCCTTGTGGTCCTCGGCAGTTCTAATTGTTTACCAGTCTATCTCAACACTGTGGTAGCCAGGGTCAAAGGAACCTAATGTTGTCTTCTTAGACATAATAGAAAGCTGCCGTTAACGTTCCATTAAGATAAACAGACATCTGTGTCTCCAGACTAGAATGTGCTGACAGTAACACTAACATGGGTAAAAACACTCTCTTTGACTAATTCTGGGCGTATAGTATTTGTTGTGTTATCTGTGGAGGTTTGAGGGCTGACCACCAGGATGAGTTCAGCAGAATGTGAGACCAACTTTTGATGTACTTTGCAAATGTCTATCTCTCCTTGGCCAAGCTTCAATAAATACTACAACATAAGACATCAGAGGCTCCTGAACACTTTCTTCCCTCCTGACCTCACCATTGACCTTTGACTTCAGCAATTTCTCCACAACACCTGCCTGCTTTCCTGCTCTCAGCTTCCCGTTGTACCCTCTTTGAACAGGATTTTCAAATCTTATCTAACATCTAACATCAGATGTGCACGCCTATTACTGCTATAATCGGAACACAGAACAGGGAAACTGAAAACAAAGGTTGCACATGCAAAGAGTGAGGCGGTTGTTTAAATAGTAAGCAGGAATAGAAACTGTCTCTGGGCAATAGGTGATATAAATAAGCTTTATAGCCGACAAAAACATTTACGTTGGGCGGCTGTTGCTCAGGAGGCAGAGCGGGTTGTCCATTAATCAGATGATCTGCGGTTTGATCCCCAGCTCCTCCAGTCTGCATGTCGAAGTGTCCTTGGGCAAGATACTGAACCCCAAATTGCTCTTGAAGGCTGTGCCATCGGTGTGTGAATGTGTATGAATGGTTAGATTCTAAAAACAGATGAGCACCATGGCCATCAGTGTATGAAATGTGTGTGTGAATGGGTGAATGAGACATGTAGTGGTCTTAAGACTAGAAAGACGCTGTATAAGTACAGTCCATTTACCATTTGTCAGTGGCTGCTTACCAGCAGCACTGATGGTTTGGTTTCTCACCTTTGGCCTTGCACTCTCTGGTGGTTGGATTCATCTGGTAGTCCTCGTGACAGTCGCAGGTGAGGCTGCCATTCACGTGAACACACAGCTGATCGCACACATCGCTTTCTAAACAAGCGTCAACCTCTAGATGAAAGAAGAGATACTTGAAAAGGAGTTTCAAGGACACAACAAAAGGAATGTGCTAAGAAATATGTATGTGGAAGTCCATTTCTCATTATTTAATGGCAAAAATGGTGCAAGTTTAACGTTGTTTCCCCATAAATGCATGTATATAGATATATTAAGGACATTTTGTGTAATGTGGTGGTGTAAAACTACATTTAGCAGCTGTTAGCAGTCATCAAGCTGTCACTCACCCTCACAGTGGGTGTCATCGACCTGCCTCATGTTGTCGGGACAGATGCAGAGGAAACCCATCGGCAGGTCGAAACACTCATGAGAGCAGCCCCCATTATTGACCTCACACTCGTTTTGAGCTGCAAAAGACAAACGTGACATGATCAGTGGTGATGAGGAGGAGGAGGAGGAGGAGGAAGTTCGACACACGATGATTGTGAAACGATTTATTCATGGAAAAGTAAAGAACACACTGTGTTTCAATGTGAGAAAGAAACCTCGATTGTCGTCACTGGGCCCATAAATGTTGGCTACTGTGGGTACTGTATTAATAACATCAAGAAAGTGACCTTCCTCTTTTGGTATGGAACATTATTTTTTAGTATAGCAACACCTTTTTTTTTAAAGTGTAATATAACAAGTGGTTGAAGTGTCATGCCCGAATTATTTTTATCCATTGCATCTGTGTACATACATTTACCGCACATAAATGAGTCAGTTCAAATGAAATGCCCTATTGGTCTTACCTTTGGCGAGACTGCAGTGCCATCTCAACATTAAAAACAATCACTGATCAAACAACAACAGCTGTTTGAGTAATTCTAGAATAAAATATCACTTGACCACCAATCGAGCTTTTATAAGTCAGATTAAAGCTCAAGGAACAACATTTTGTGCAACAGGATTTTTAAGACAAGTTCATAAAGAGTTACTTTTATTGTTTTTGTTGCATTTGCAGGCCACTGGTAGAGAACACGTTAGTGCAGTAAGGCATAGTTATATACCGCCCTCTGCTGGCTGATTGTTAGTAAAACATCAGCAACAAGTACTAAATGTGAATGTGCAATACAGCATACAAAGTGCATAGCATGGTCTCAGTGTTTCCCACAGGATTTTATAGGACTGTGGTGGGTGGACCTGAGACGTTCAAGGGAGGTCCAGGGACTTGCTTTCTTGAAAGTTTTGTACATTTTTAAGTTAAGTGCATCAATCTGGAGCACGCTGAGAACAAATCTATGAAGAACTTTGTGCTCTTCTACTCTACATGCTAAAAGTGTCCTTGTGCAAGGTCTTGGGCCAAATTGCTTGTGAACACTGTGCCATCAGTGTATTAATGTGTGTATGAACGTTTGTTGTTAATTGTACTTCACTCAGGATTTTTGGATCACCAATTACTGGAAGCCGTATTGACCAATACCGATCAGTCTATTTGAAAACTTTTATTTAACACGTATTATTAATTGACATCTGTTTATGTATTGGAAGGCACAACTTATACTATAACAACCTTCAGAGTTACAATGTTATTTTTAATAAGGAGAATAATCTCTCTTTTTTTAATCTATCTTTTTTATCTGCACTGATATGCAGATAACTGTTTATTGACATAAGCAGAAATGCATCTCTCGTCATTTTCATGTATGAAGTTGCTAATCAGACTGAAGTCTTGGCCCGGATATCAGTTATCCGTTTTCCAGATATTTGCTAGCTACACCAGAACCCCAGAAACAATGGCCATGGCCCCCAGGGGCTAAATCCCTGTCAGATGGTAGCCAAGGGTTTCTGAGATTGAATTGGAAGATATTCCTGCTTTTAGTAGGTCAGTCACTAATGTTTGGTGATAAGTGGTTAGTGTTCCAGTTTATTCTAAAGGTGTTGAACTGGACTGAGATCAGGAGGGCTCTGTACAGAAATGTAATAAACTGCACACTGAAGCACACTGGAAATATCTATAAGATTTCCATTATTGGGACTACTAGCCAAAACCATTGAACTACAGCCACAGAACAAAAGTACTTACAGGCTTTGTTCGTTCCCCCCACCCTACTCACCACAGTTCTCCTCATCGCTCCCATCAGAGCAATCTCTTGAGTTGTCACACTTCCAGGCCTGAGGGACGCATTGTCCGTCACCACACTGAAAGTCAGATGTTGTACATGTGGGAGAAGTCTGTGGATGTGGCGGAGAGAAACCACACGGCCTCCCAGAATCGTCCCGTCCATCTTTGCAGTCAGTTCGCTTATCACACAGCTGGTTTCCGGGTGGGCATGTGTTCACAGCTGTAATTAACATATTCATACACTTAGTCACTTGCACAATGTCAATACTGCTAATGACTAATAAGTAATCTCTGGTTAAGGCTAATCTCCATTATTGCTAGATGAGTCATCTCCTCCTGATTGTATACGCTTACTGTGGTATCTCTGCAGAAAGTGTGTTCTAATGCAACCGCAACCTCACCGTCTGACTTAAACCTCTGTGAAATTGCCTCATAGACCAGAGTGAAGCACTTATCATTTATGTTACTGACATAGGAAGTCTGTAAATACGATAAGAAGGAAAAACTCCAGCAGTTCCCAAACAAAAAGTCATATATCCAAGATATGGGTAAGTGTATGTTTTGGGAACCTGGCCAAGTAAAGAGGACGGATCCGCAACACCATACTTTATTGTCGCATGGTTGGTGACTCAGCTGTGCATGAAGCACATATGTTGAAGATGGCGCTGTTTGCCTGAAATGATTTTGTGACAATGTAAAAGCATTATGAGAACACTATAATACCCATATTACCTAGGTAACATCTCCATGTAATGTTCAACGGCTCCTGCATCTCAATAAAGTCACTGTCAGTGTGAGATTTCTGAGCTATGAGTTTATAGAAATTGTTAGCATAAGCCAGAAATGCATAATAATGAAATAGCAATGGCTAAATAAATCATTAAATCTCATTAAAGCTTCATTATCATTATTATTATTATTATTATTTGAGTAATTTATAACACTTATATAGATTTATTTCGGCCAATATGGATTAAGGAACAATTTGTAAACAGGATGATGAATTTTTTTGTGTATGTCATCATCAGTGTCAGCCAAAGCCAACACCTAGTGTACTATTACTATTATTAATAGAATTAGGTAAGTTAATGTAAGCCAAGATACATGGATCAAACTAGAGAGAAATGTCCTTGGGTTATTGTCCATGGATACAACATGGAAAAGGAACTTACAGATTACAGATATGAAGTCTGAGACAGCTTGGCTGCTGTATTTTGTGCTGATGCTATAAACCTACAGTGGACTGAAGAATTCTGCTCTCCTTTTAATCCCACAGCACAGTCGAAAGGTTAGGGTGTCTCTACTTCGTGGATTTCAAACTTCTGAGCAACACTGCCAATATTCACGCCTGCTGGTATTACACACATCAACAATGTTTATGTTTAATACCTGCCAATGACATTAAACCCTTTAAAAATATATCTTCTCCTGCAGGGTTCCTCTTTGCAAACATTATGCAGCCTTTAGTTCACACTGAACACCAAATCCCTCTGGAATCCAATATCAAAGTCTCTTAACAGGATTACTGGGCAACAATCTGCACTGGTATTTTCCTACACGGTGCAAGAAAATGTGATATCACCGCAGCACAGACATTAATTCAAAGAGGGAGATCAATATACTGTATACTTAGAGAGAATGAGTTACGATAAAAATAGTCTACATAAAAAGGTAGAAAAACTATCATTTAAGAATTTCTGCTTTATATAAAAACAGTCCAAAACCAGACCAGCAGGACACATAATACTCCATTACACAACACTAAATGTTAAACAGGACAAGTGAAGATAGGAAAGCAGGCTATTATTTGGCTGATTATCTCACACTGTTAGACTTGTATTGGTGATACCACTGATGTGGCATTATGTGTGTTTTAGGTACAGCTCCCATGACGTGCAGTCTTCACATACTGTGCACCATTTTTCTTTAAAGTCACATAGTCAGACTTCTTCTTATCTTTTTATACTGCCTTGTGTTTCTTTTATCTCTTGTCTGACAGCCGTTTTATGACTTTGGTAATGGAATGGTGTGGAACTTTGAAATACTTTGCTATAAAAACATGCTTGTTTTGATATGCTGCCAAAAAAAAAAGAGAGCTTGTGAAACCCAAACCGGTGTGCATAGGTGTGTTCACAGTTTGAGATGGGGGTCGCACTGTTGACTCACCACAGTGGTCTTCATCTGATCCATCCTCACAGTCTGTGTGTCCATCACACACACTCAGCTTTGGAATGCACGAGCCGTCGCTACACCTGAACTCCAGCTGCTCTGTGCAGGAGGGCAGAGTGTGACCTGCAGCACCTTGAATGGGTACACATGAGGACAGTTTAATGTGCAAAATGTCAGTCGGTAATATATCCAGTCAGAGGCATCACAAAGGACAATATATTCATAGAATAAATTCATATAATATTATAATAAAAGTGTCACAAATCATGGGCAAAACCTTTAGTGATATGTATTTGTAAAAAAAAAAGAAAAAAAAGGAATCTCACAATAAACAAACAAAAGAGGCTATGCCAAACAACAACACACCAACAACAACAACAATAATAATAATAATAATAATAATAATAATAATAATAATAATAACATGGTGTTTACTGCAGAACGGTCATATTTGCAGCTGTATCTACAGTTTTAGCCACATTTCTATGCATATGTCGTTTGTTGGTAGACATTGCAAGTCAAAGATCCAGGTCAGTGTTCAGCAGCGTGCTTCATTCAAACTGACAGGCTTGATTTACACATAACGCTTCATGCATGCAGCTCTTTAATTTCACACACATGCAGCAGGGATTCAAGCATCTTACCCCAGATTTGGTGGCAGGTTAGCGGGACGATCAGCAGGAATAATCCTCCAAGGTGTCCCATGCTCGGTGTCCTCCACAGCTGCACGTGGCGCGGAAATATGACGCTCCAGTTCACGGCTTCAGTGGGTTCAGTCAGACCCTCCGTGTCTTTAACTGCAGCTGTTTTATTATGAATACAACGAGACAGAACCAAATGTGGCTCAACGCTCAAACACAAATTAGGTCAGTTTTTAATTGTTAACCGCTCTTCAGCTGTCTAAACTCTTTTGCATCTCTGGTGGACCTCTCGTTCTTTACATTGTGTGTCGGTCATGAACGTATCGTTCAATTTGAACTAATCTTTTATTTGACTCGTGAGTAATGACTCGTCTCAGTGAGTGATTCGTTTATTTTCATGCGGTTCGTTCCCTCAGCACACGGCTGCAGCTGCATAAGCTCAGTCAGGACACGAAACAGAAATGATTAGTTTACGTCGACTCAACGATGTGTCCTCGAGCTTGAGTCTCTCGTTCATTTGTCGCATGACAGGCAGCTCAGCCACAGGCCTGTGTGACCAGCAGCAGGCACAGCGGTTCATTCATTCCTTCATTTGTCACGTTTACGTACAGCACTGCACTAGTAAATTAACAAAATGTCTCATAAAAAGATTAGTTCAATTTACAGCCCGAGAGTAAGTGATCCGATTCAGTAAAAAGACTCCAACTTCCCAACACTATTACGTTGACCTTGACCTTGTTTTATTCATTACCGCCCCCTACTGGAGCGGATGTGAAAGAGAGGATTACATGTCTGCTTAATAATATAAACATACTTTAAAAACGTGTATTGATATGCATTTATTCTACTTATGGAGGCAGCAGGGACACAACATAAGATCCTATGATGAGGATATTTCACTTATTTATTTCTTTTCTTTTCTTGATATACCACAGACTTTATATACAGTAAATGCTGTTAATTCTGTCCATACTGCCATATAGCAATACATATAATTAGATACTTATATTTATACTGATAATTCTGTTTACATTACACTGTGCCATATTGCCACACAATGCTGCACAATGCTGTTTGCACGGGATAAGGGGATAACGAATTTCAATACTCTATGTCCTGTACATATAGCAGCATTTGACAATAAAGTTGACTTGACTTGACTCGATTTGTGTTAAAGTGTAACATTTTGCAGTGTCCGGACAAACTGCTGGCAATGCAACAAAAACACACAAAAAAAGGCACGCTATAAGACACACAGTGCAACACTTTGCCCTTGGTAGATTATATATTTTACATTTCACAGATATAAGACAGTACATGGTGAATACTTTGCACATTGCTGCACAAGTGTACATCACATTTTACTTAATGTTTGATATGCACCAAAACACTAAGACAAATGTATTGCATGTGGAAAACTACTTGGCAATAAACCCGTTTCCATTTCTACATGGTGATGATTCTATCTGAAATCTAAATGTACTGCTCACTATAAACAACCAGATAAGTTTAATAATCAGTAGTGAATACGTGAATGAGGGAGTGATTTTATACCAACACCAAATACATCCTGTGTTATTCTGAATATTAAACTTTCTTTGTCTTTTTTGTTACATGGGACAAAATCCAGGCTCAGACTGACAGAAGTGTAGCTGGAAATGTTGGTTTATCCACATTACTTTTGGACTATTTGAGGTTGTGTAGAGTCCTGTCTTTCTAAACTATCCTTGACATAGTGACATATTATCGTTCAGTTAATGTAACCAGAATAACCAGTTGGACAAAAAAACAATTTAAACAGAAGACATTTTATTCACACGTTCTATTGTACAGGATATGACCAACAACAATGGTCAGGCCGTTACAGCAGGTTTGGCTGGTTTAATTAGGTTGTTGATGCTTAAGGAGTTAATCCTGCTGCTCAGAGGTACGGCTGGTCTGTGGACAGCGATGGCTCCTGATATACAGCACCTGGAGTCACTGGAGGCTTTGGGGCCTCGGCAACTTGACTAGAAGAGATCAGAATTAAACATTCATTACAAGCAGATTAATTTCACTAGTCTTTGCATTACAAGACATCAAACGAACACAGTGGAGCGTCTCTGGCAGGTGTAATCAAACAAATGGATTACTGTGCGTGCAGAAATCTGATACACATCTACATCCTGTGCTGTTTTTTCAAAGTAAAGTTCCAGCAAAGAGAACTGACCACACCAAGTCACCACAGGAATATGGATATTCGTCATCATTTTCCAACAGTGATGATTTTTATACTCTTATTGTAGCACAGATTAAATATATTTCCCTTCACGCATTAGTATTCACTCTGTGACCATATACCTTTTTTTTCCTGCTCCAGCTATGTTAATATGACAATTGTTATAATCAGAGTAAAGTCATTATCTCATTATAATCAAATAATAACTGTTATGGAATTTTCTCTTTTTGGGTTACACGAGGTCACGTGTGAGCCTTGTGGTCCTCGGCAGTATTAATTGTTTGTCTTTGCCTGGGTGCCACCATATCTCAACTCTGTGGTGTCCAGGGTCGAAGAGGCCTGTTGCTGCATTCCTAGACATAATAGGTAGCTAATTGTTGACGTTCCATTAGCATGAACAGACAACAGTGTCTCCAGACTAGAATGTGTTGAAGGTGAACACGAACATGGGTAAATGCTTTCCCTTTGACTATTTTGGGCGTAAAGTATTTGTAGCGTCATCTATGAGGGTTTAAAGTGTGACCACCAGCATGAGTTCATCAGAATGCGAGACCGACTCAAGCACTTCAGGTGTACTTTGAGAGTGTCTCTAGTTCTCCTTGGCCAAGCGTCAATAAATAATACAGCATAAGACATCAGAGGCTCCTGAACACTTTCTTCCCTCCTGACCTCACCATTGACCTTTGACTTCAGCAATTTCTCCGCAACAATAACGGCACATGAAAATACACTGACAGTCATTTACCTGCCAGCGGTGAGAGCCTTCTGTGAAGACATGACGACTGTGGCGGGTACTGACTCTCTGCGTCCATCTCTGGTATAATAGTAGTTGCTGGCATACTTATGGCTCGGGCCTACTGGCAGTTTGGGTGGTGGCTGTGTCCTATGGAGAAAAGCACAGAAACAGAATGTACCTGTATGTATGCAAACAAACAAGTCTACCTAAAGCTGTTGGGATAATGTTAAATCTTATGGGGACACTGACTTCTCTCCTTGAGATACAGAGCAGCTGTACACACTGATCATCACTATGGCAACCAAGGTCAGAGGATAGGACTGTCTCACTCCTCAACAGATAGGTGAATAATGTAGAAGCCTCTACAGAGTCAGATGACAATGTGGGACCACTAAAAGCTGAAACACGTGTCCTTGTTTGTAGACTCATGACCAAGTGGCAAATACTGTAGACGCATGGAGTATGAGCATTTATGGATGTATTTGTGGCATTATGCTGAAGGCATATAGACTAACACAGTGTGTTGAGAAATCCTTTCAGCAATAGAACATAATCCAGCATACAGAATTAACCTACAACACGGTAGCCATACAGTAAAATGAACCTGGGATAAATCTAAATCAGAAATACTTTAATAATCTCAGGGGGAAATAATTTTTTGTTACAATACTCCATGTTTATTTGTAATTTTTTTTAAAGGTATATAGAAGATCAAATTTACATTTAAATAATGTGCAACAACTTTAAAAAGTGATTGACCATATTAGTGTCAGATTACAGAAGGGGGTGAGATGATGGTGTGTGTGTGGTGCTGCAGGCAGATGTTGGTTTGCAGAGGCATGGACAGGGCAACAATGCTGACATGCAGGATCTCTCTCAGCAGATAGTATGGACGGAGTCTAAGGGCTAGCAGGTCAACAGGTCAACATCCGGGCTACAGAGCTGTTCTTTGGTTGTGATGTGACAGGTACAATCCCGGTCGGCCCGGACAGTGTGGAAGCCATCAACGGAGATGTTCTGGTCCATAACAAAACTAAGCCAATATCAGTTACTTTAATAATGTCACAACTACTCTACTTTTGGGTGGCAAAAATGAATTACAAGCCCCTAAAACTCTTGATGAGCTTACATGAGAAGTGTTTTTCAGTGACAGACAAAACAGCCAAGTGTTTCCACCACAGCCACCTTTAGCTGTAATCCAACCGGATTGTTCTGAGTCCTAAAGTGATGGAGACCCAAACTATCACTTAAAAGTCACTATTAAACGGGGTAACTGGTATTCTGTGAGTGCACAGAGACAATGAGCTGTCTTTAGAGGAGTGTGGATGCTGTGAGGAAGCTGACATGTAACGCAGTCTTACCTCTTCGCGATCTCCTCGTACCTCAGCTGCAGCTTGCTTTGCAGATCATGCTGAAAACAGAAACACCATTAGACCGAGCACACTGTTACTGACAGAGCAGCTGCTTCTCCTTCACATGCAGCGACTGTCAACTAGCTCAGCCGGCTAGCTCCGAAAAGCTAGCTAGATTCACCAACTTCCGGCCGTTAAATGATCGACTTCCTTACACAGGTACACGTGTTTGCTTCACATCACATCCTGACTGCGATATGAAGTCTGTCAGTGTGCTGTGTCTCTTACCCCAGATAAAAAGTTTCGCAGCCTCTGGATGATTTTGGTGGCAGATGCCATGTTTGCTGTTGTGAAGGACACAGGACTTCTTCTGTGGTAGAAGACCTCTCAGCACGTCACTGACACCTGGCGGCGAGGGCGGGAAACTGCTGCGTTACAAACATGTGAGGGCGGGAAACTGCTGCGTTACAAACAAGAGAGGGCGGGAAACTGCTGCGTTACAAACAGGTGGTGGTGCTGGTGTGAAATGTAAATGTTAAAGGTCCAATGTGTGAACATTTAAAGGTAACTATCTACAGAACAACACAAAAATAGAATAATATTAATGTGTGTTTTGTGTGACAATAAGAACTGCTGTGCTTGTGTTACCTAACAACAAGTCAGCCATGTTGAACCTTCATGTTTCTACAGTAGCCCAGAACAGACAAAAAAGAAAAAGAAAAACTCCAAGCTATTTGCAATTTGTTTGGAGTTTCTTCTTTTTTCCTCCCACACTTGGAAGGGGCGAGGGGTATTCAGTTGGTTGCAATCAAGCGGCAGCCTCTGTGGTTGTGAAGTGAAGCCTAATTAAAGTGCCAAAAAACTGCAGTTCCTTGAATAGCTACTTGAAGTCAATCTCCATAAACTCCCATAAAATGTTGGACTACACAGCAGAAATAAACAGCCTGGTACAAAAACAGCTTTGGTCTCTATATCTAATTTTCCCATTCATGACTTTTGAGCTTCAAAGCGAAAAAACAGAAACCTTTGGGTGACATTAAACATATGCTGTCCATTCTTTATACTGTTAGTTGGTTGCCAGCCTCACTATTTAGGAACCCCGATTCATTTCTTGTCATATAATTCTATACAAAACGCCTGAATGATGCCCAGTTATTTTCCCAAATCAGAGCAGTAGGGTACACAATAAAGTAAGGTGGAGTCGGACTGAGGATGAGTCCAAGAGAAATACAATTTTTATTTGTTGCACAAGAAAACACAGTACAGGGGCGACAACGCCGGTATACCATGCGATCAAGTATTACAGATGTGTGCTTGTCTCATGCAGCATGCACCGAACAGAAGAGTCCACAGGAGAACACATGCACATGTACAACAGTTTGACCTGTCGGTTTGTTCTTTAAGGAGTACTAGTTTAACACCAGGTGAGATCCTCGTCTTTGCTGATCCACAGTGGCTCAAGTTTTCACTGTTTGCTTTAAAGTAAGACTTGGATATTTTGTGTGTTGGTGAACTGTGAAGCCTTCTTACAGCACAGTTTAGTAATTAGTTATTAATTACTTACTGTTTAGTTGCCAGTTTGTCTGACTTGCTGCTATTATAAAACTGGTAAAAAGCTGATGACAAAACAAGTTACTTAAGTGTATGTTAAACACTGAATACCTCTCAGCTTGGTGCTAAATTACTTTTTATGAACAGTTCCAAAAGAACAAAACAAATACAAATATGTTACGTCTATCGGTGTATTCTTTCATGGTATCAAAGAGGATAGTTTCATCATATACAGCCACAGGATATAAAACGTCTGTACAGTACATCGCATGTTTGTTCATTGTAAACAATTCTGTCACACTGCAAAAAAATGACTGAGCCGTTCAGCGATACAATCTCTTTGCGCTGACACGACAACAGCATCCTCATCGTGAGATTTAAGGACTCTTTTTGAGGAGGAAGAAGGACTTAGATAACACATCAACATTTTCCATTTTAGAAACAGAGGACTCAGAGAAAGTTGGTACAAAAGCCAGCAAACAGCCACTGACAAGACAATAAACTTCAAAACTCTGTCTCTGTAGTGGAAAACTGTGAAGAACATTCAGTCTGTACTGGATGTGAAACTGTTCTGAATCCCAACAAAGATTTTTGTAAAAACATCCCTCAAAGCCAGACTTCCCAAAATCTCTGTACCTTAAATTGTCATTGTGCATATCCTTCAACACATTTGGAATTATCAAAATATACATCAATATTTGTATAATACAAAGACAAAAAAAACAACGAAAACATTTGTTCAAAGAAGCCCTGGGTTTGGATTCAATGTAAGGATTCCCCTCTGCCATTTTCCAAGTTTACCTTGAACATTCACTTACAAAATCCATGTCAAAATACATTAGTGCACTTTTCCCCTCCATGTAAACATCACTACACAGAAAATTAAGTAGGAACAGGTCTTGTAGGCATGGTGTCTCTTACATGCTCATGTAGAAAAAAAAAAAAAGCTACTGTTCAGGAAATGCTTCAAAAATACATGAGGATCCAACACATTTCCAGGTACAAAATGTCTTGTTAGTATAAGCAAGGAAAGACCAAAACATAAATACCAAAATGTTTTAAACAAGAAGATATTCCCTCCAGGCTCTGAAGAAGACGCAGACTTCCATTTCACTGCTCAGTGTTCTTTTCCTGCAAATTGCATGCTTATGAGTAGAACAGGTTATAACAGCGAGACATGCTGAACCAATGCTTACAGATGTGAGCAGCAAAAAGAAAAAAAATCATTACTACATACCTCTATGCTATTATCACACAAAGTTTTTATGTAAGCAGAGTGTGTAATATTCTGCAACATCCAGACATTCATCCTCAAGTTGTCAAGATAACGAGGGAAAAAAAACACTTAAGAGACTTCTTCATGTTGAGCTGACATTAGAAACAAGACAAATGATTTAATCTGTCAAGATATGGCTTAGAGGACACTGCACTGTTATCATGGCACGTAATACCTTTTCATATTAGCTTCATAACAGATCGTACTCAGTAGTCATAATTGGACAGTGTCAGTGCGAGAGATTACCCTGCACCGACTGGTTCCACATTTAAGAAGAACAATGTTGTGGCTGTGAATTCACACTGGAAGCAACATAATCAACACGTCAGTGAAAGTACTTTTTATTTCTTACGAATGTGACGAAGAGAAACATGGGCCACACCACTAATCTTTTTATGTATCTTTTGTGTTGTGTGTTATAATTCAGTGCATCTTTATTTCCCTACCAATGTGATTGTCATGAAGCATAGTGTTGCAAAATGGAAAAATTCCAGGGGATGTATCTTCTGGGATGTAGTGCTATTAAAGGCCAAAGCAAATAAGCAAAAACATAAGTTTTGTAGTTGTATAATGTACAAACAACTAAAAAGTCTGTCTGACAATTGCTTAGAAAATGACAAATCAACCATGTTGCTCACAGTGTGAAACAAAGCTCACTCTCAGGTTTCTGGAGATCAAGGTAATAGCATATTAGACTGTTGGACGCTGCACTAAAATGACTTCTTGACCTTTTGGTCCTTTTAACAATTATGCCCAGCATTATCAAACTACTCTGTACCCAAACTATCTATTTAAAAAATAGACATTTATTTAAAAAAGAAAAACATCCAGTCAAAAGACATAAAACCACAATGAATGGATACAAAAATGTTGAGCCTTGGCTATTCAACCAATGACAACTTGCCTCTTTCACTGTTACTAACTCATCGTAGTTTACAAATGTAATAAATAAGACCAGAATGTCTGCAATGGCTTGAGGCAAATATTTACAATTACAAAATTCAAGTAAAATCTTCTCCCACTCACTCTCAGCCAGACAAGTTGTCAATGAGTTGACAACTTTTGAAAGAAACGATATGAGTAGTTGAAATGAGTGCAGTAGTGAGCTGTCACTTTCTTTGATGCCCTTTTTGTGGAGCTTCTTCTCTGCACTCTGTCGATGGTCTGACCTGAGGAGCAGTGGAGGTGGTTTCTGCTGCCTGACTGCACTCAGCGAGAGGACGCCCGGCCTGCTGTGGCTGAGATGAAGTGATGGTCACCTCCAGCTCTGGTTTCTCGTTGGATTCCTCTCCATCTGAACACGGCTCCCACTCGTCCTGCTCGCTCTCCGTTGAGCCTTGCACTGCGATCTGTGGCACCAGTGTGAACCTCCTCACGACTGGCACTTCCAGCTCCACCTCCTCACTGGTTTGGGGTCGAGTGAGCATCCAGGACATTCTGTGCTGATGCTGCGGATGTTGGGTTTGGGCACCTGGAGCTGTGGTTGTCACTGTAACTGTGGTGTTGGTTTTCTCCTCCGGCTCGTCAAAGCTCACCTCCTGCACTGCCTCCTGCTTCTTAAAGGAGTCCCGTCGCTCTGATAGGTTGAGCTTTCGCATCACAACAAGTTGCTCAGATCGTTCAATCCCAGAGTCCCTCATCCTCTGGCTGCAGATGTAACCCCCAAGCCTGCTGTGATCGGCCCCAATATAGGGGCCTCCGCAGGCACCCTCTGCCTCTGAGTCACCCAGCAGGTCTCCCTCACAGTAAAATGGCACTTCCAGTGTGTGTCTGCGGGGGGCGTACGACTTCTTATCAGCATGATATACACCAGACAGCTTCTCAGCTGACTGTACCCGCTTCAGAAGAGGGGATCGGGGTGGTTCGGCACTCCTGGGCCGGACAACATGTCTAACGATGGTGGGTGGGGACAGGGTTTTGCCGTGGTACGTGTGAAGGGTTTTGGCAAAGCCTGAGAGCGGAGAGGGAGAGCGCTGTGGGGAAAGAGGCTGGGTGGAGGATGAGTTACAGGCCAGGGGTGAGGGGGGGATGTTGCTGGTTGACTTCCGGCGGCCCACCTTGGTGTAGCGCTGCGTGCTAAGTTTGGAGCCCAGGCCGTGGAGAGAGCTGGGCCGGATGTGTGCAGCGGGGGAACTGGGAGAGCTGGAGCAAGGAGATGTGCTCTGAGGAGAGTTATTGTCTGGGAAGCAGAGGAGAAACTGTTAGAAATATTGCACATCACAGTTCGCTAAAACATGCTCACGATGGCAACATTTATAATGCACTATAATCTTTCTTTTTGGAAGTGAAAGGCAATAACCAAAAAGAACTATTAAATGTTGTCATGAATAAATCTAAAACAACAGTGAGCTCACCAAAGGTCTGATGGTCCGGTGCGGGGCTCCGGCAGGGTGTGGAGGGTCCGGGTGAGAGGCTGTGTGTCGGGGAGCCTGGAAGACTCTCACTGGACGAAACTGAGTGGTGCAGACCTGAGGAGAAGCTGCGACTGGTGTGCATCACCGTGCTCTGCTTGGACAGCTTCTTTAAGATGCTACGTCGCCTGAAGGAAGAGTCAGATATGTGACATTGTGTTGTTCAGTGAGTCGAGCGATCGGCACCGACACAAAGCAAAGTTTTCTACAGTAAAACAAACATTAACGGTGAAGGAAAGTATTCAAAGCCTCACAAATGATCAACTCTGCATCGCAGATTCTCACCTGTCATAATTATCTCTCCTCTTGCTCTTCTTGCTGCGACGAGCCATCTTGCCTTTGTGTTTGGTCTTTCGAGCTGGACCCACTTTGATTGACGTGTTCTCAAGTGCTATAGTCTGCAGCGCCACCTTGCTGCCGCTCTGCACATTCGACAAGAAGAAAATAATCATTCATTTGTGTTAAGGACAAAACAATGCAACCTTAAGTGACACAGCAGTCTGAGTGAGTGGCTGTACCTTCAGTAGCAGTTCTATCATCTCAGGGTGGACCAGGCCTTGGACAGACTCTCCGTTCACATGGGTAATGAGGTCTCCAGTGCAGAGACCGGCCTGGTGAGCCGGGCCGCCCTCCTCCACACTCTGTTAAAACAGCAACAGTGAGGAGAGATTAATTTGAGCGTTACATAACCATTGTTATATCTCCTTCTTCTGGTTTAGTGTCATCAGAGTAAATCACATTACTCAACATGAACATGCGGCATTTAAAACACCTGAGGGCTAATTAAAGCACTTTGAAATGACACCCACCGACACCATGTGATGCACCGTGTAGACATCGCTGTCACCCATGTAGACCCGAATGGCCTGCAGGGTGAAGCCGTATTTCTTCCCTGATGTGTGGATGACAATGGGAGGCCTCAGGCTGGCGGGGCTGATCGACAGGTCACGGTTGGGGGAGGAATCACGGGACGAAGGGTTGGAGGACAGGGAGCGTGGGGAGATGGGACTAGTCTGGAGGCCGCTGGGCGAGTCATCTGAAAGGAGCACAGGACAGTTTTCCTCTCAACAGGTTGTTAGAACAATCAACAGTTCCCCCAAAAGAGATTTTCTTTTTAACTTCTAAATATTAGAAGATATTACAGGTTTAGATCTCATTAGTCCATGTATTAAGAATCCTGCCAACCAATAAAATAGTGACACCAGGTTTTGGATCTGCATCCAACTTTTGGATTACACAACAGATTGTAGGAGTAAAGGTGCTAGACATGCAGCACTTAACACCAGTGGCTCATTGTCACGTTAATTCTGTCTTCTGCCTGACTTCGAGGTGTCGGATGATAACCTTCTGTACCTGTAGTAATGATGAGAGACAGGGCTGAGACGGAGGCTGACTTGGGAACCTTCCCTCCGCAAGGAAGCCTCTGTCTGTCTGGCGTCTCCAACTGGTTACCGAAGCGCCGAGGGCCGGTTGGATCTTTGGGGGAGGAGTGTTTGGCCCCTGTGCTGTTGCTGCGAATCCTGATCCTCCGAAGGTTTGACACGACCACCTCAGCTGCAGGCAACAAACGGTTAAAAAAGGTCAGGCTCTGATAGATGCCGTGAATAGAAATATCCAAAATGAGCATCATTCTGGATCTACCTTCATCATCAGTGGAGAGGGCAAAGCGGGGCATTGTCTCCAGACTGTGGGTGCTGCTCATCACCAGAGGACTGGTGCTCCTCTCAGACTGGGAGGAGCTGGAAGAGGCCCGAGGACGAAGGCTACCAACAATGGGAGTTAATGGTTAACAATAATTATGTAAATATTTTTTAGCAGGAGTTTTGTATATAACATAGCAACAAAGTTCTAAAACAAAACAAAGATGACCTGAAGGCACTCCAAAAGGCTACAACATGAATAAATATCACACATCCTGAGACCTGTGCTTACCTGGCCATGCGCCCAGCATGTCTGTGCTCCACGCTGCCCTCTGCTGGGCTCGGGGACGGACTGAGTCCTCCTGTGTCCACACGGTCCTCCTTTTCCTCGCTGTGGCTGCGGTCAGAGGAGAAGCTCAGGTTGGACGGCGTCGCCAGATGTTCTGTGCTGCTGTAGACCTGACAGGGTGAACAGAAGAGTCGGTGTGAAACAGAGAGCTGAGTATTGAAGAGCTTCCAGATTAATGCACCATCTGGCAACCATTCTGTCATGACTTAGAAATCTCCATAGTACAGAAGAGATATGGGTGATTTTTGTGCTATAGTAGTCTAAGAACTCATCATTTCATCATTTCAACACACAGATTCAGACACATTTGTTGAAGAGCTAATTCTCTTTTAAACATCCAAAGCTCTCGTTTTCCAACATATGTAGGCCTTACCTTGCTGAAGCGATGTGACCAGGAAGCAAACTGTCTGATTTCCAAGGAAGACTCTTCGTCATTGGTTTCCTCATCCTCGTCAGAAGCCAAATGATGGTAACGCTCTGAACGAGCTGAAGCAGGAAGAGGAGACAAGATTTCAGAGAAACAGACTGAAGTTTTCAAATCTGTCAATTACTGCACAGTCAGCTGTGAAGTCAGCACTAATTAGAATATTATACTGTCTCAACTGTAACCTACTGTCAAAGTAGCTGGTGTCGTCCTCTGCCTCCAGCTGAGGGATGAATTCAGCTTTCTGCCTCAGGAGTCCATTCCAGTCAAAACCCAGGAAGAAGGAGTGCTGTTTGACCTCCGAGGCTCCGCCTACGACAGTTTTCACAGCCAATCAAAAACTGGATAAAAACACCTAGGCCTAAAATTCGTTTTGACCTTTATCTTCTAAATTTGAAGTTTTACATACAGCATAGGAGAAATTTCACCATTTCCCTACTGCTGTCAGACAAAATTTTGGTTATGAGATTGAGATAAAGCACACTCATTTTTCAGTATCAGCCTGTATCTAACACCATCTGCAGCTTTTTCATGTGTTAATCAGCAGTAAAGTGAGCAGTACCGGTTCCTATTCGGTCTATAGGACTCTGTCGCAGTAAGCGGGTGATCAGGTCCTGGGCGTCAGCAGGTAGGGCATCGTCTCCTTCTGGCCAAATGATTTCATCTACAAAAGAACACATTAGAATGATGATCAATAATAAAAGTATAAAATATACATTGTTTCTGAAAGTGTTGCATGAACAACAACCAACGTCACTCCTCTACTTTTTATCTCATTTCATCGCTCACCACTGACAACTTGTCCAAAAAGCTGTTCAGGTGTGTCTCCAAAGAAAGGAACACAGCCGACCAGGAACTCGTAAAGTATGATCCCCATCGCCCACCAGTCCACTGGCTTCCCATAGCCCTGTCTAAGGATCACCTCGGGGGCAATGTACTCTGGAGTGCCACACACCTGCACAAGGAAAGCAACACAGGTGAGGGGAACAGAAATGGCTGCTGTTGCAAATGAGTGTCACTTGTCTCATGTAAAAAAAACAGTCTCACCTGTTTGTCAACAAACTCTCTTGTGTCTTTCTCCACGTGACCCTCGTACAGGTTGGTGGTCATGTTCATCAGGCCAATTTTAGACAGGCCGAAGTCCGTTAGCTTGATGTGACCCATGGATGTAATCAACAAGCTATTGGGTGGGGAAAAAAAGACAAAAAAACAAATAAAAAACACATCATCAGAATAAGTCTATTTTACAATTCAATGGCCACTTCCACCAAATTCTAAAAAGAAAATGCAAGCACCCAGATCGCAAAACAAAAAAAATAAAATTATTTCCTAATCAGAGACCATGTGTTGTAATTGAATAATGTTTAATTGAATTAATCCTAAAGAAAAGCAAGAGCACTGGGTCAATTTTGGGTCATACAGCTGCAAACATTTTTAAACAGGAGTGAAGCAGGAGTTGGTTTTCTGTTCTCACTTGTCAGGTTTGAGATCCCGATGCACGATACCATAGTTGTGAAGGTACTCCAGGGCCAAGACTGTTTCAGCAAAGTACATCCTTGTCATTTCTACAGGTAGTGGGCCCATGTTCTTCAGAAGGTTGGCACAATCTCCACCTTAATGAAAAAAAAAAAAAAAAAAAAACAGAAACCCATCAGCATTGTGCTCATTTTCATCACTGCTGCCTGGACTCATTTATATTATTTAGTTCTCATTTGTAGTTGTATATGACCACTAACTGTGAAGTGCTCTAGACACAGATGTAAATCGTTCACAGCAGAGACCTCCTCTACTTTACCTTCTACATACTCCATGACCATGCAGAGATGTCGTCGCGTCTCAAACGAGCAGAACATAGAGACAACAAAGGGGTTTTCAGCAAACGTTAGGATGTCTCGCTCCACAAAAGCCTGCTGGATCTGATTCCTCAGGACCAGGTTCTGACGATTTATCTTTTTCATGGCAAACCGTTGGCGGGTTTCTTTGTGGCGGACCAGATACACGGCCCTGTAAGACAAAACAAAAAACGTATTAGCCATATTAGACCCATTATTGTAAACACAGTTTCAAGAAAACGATTTTCATAGAAAATATGAAAACAAAAGTTTTACTTTAAGATTGAAAATTCCCTCCACCTTCTTCTTATTCAACCTACAGCCATGTAGACATTTCTGCATGAAGTTGCCTTTGCTGTGTTATGATCTCATGATCAAATCGCTACCTATATAATTATTGTTCTCACACTGAGGTAAAGCAGGGGAACTGCAGCACTCTGTGACCTGTCTTGAGTCATAGAATATGTCAACATGCTGCTGTGTAATTACTTAAAACCACCATGTCGATACTCAAGGTGTTTGATTAAAAGGAGGAAATTAGTTTCTGACAAGATAATTACGTATAATTATTTAATATAGTGAATAGTGATGGTAATCAAGAACTGGTTCATGGTGGGGAGGAAGAAAGCGACCAAACAAGTGGCTTCATTTCATCCTTTCAAGTACAGATGGAAAGACGCAAAATATGTGGAAACATCTTTCTGTGCAACACAGGCTTAAATTCCAGGAATGCCATGTCTTTGACATTCTACGCACGAGTGCCACTGCTTCTCAACCGGGCAGCAGCATGTCCACTGCGGAGGATAATTATCCTGTCATAATGTCTTAATGCCATGCGGGCAGGATAAGCACATTTTTCTTTGACAAAGAAAACAATGGAACTTTTGAGCTCATCTCAGTCACTTTTAGTTGTTTCTACTCTGTGTCCAGAGATAATAAAATTTATTAGCTTTTGGTTTTTAAAAAAAAGTCCTGTTCTTCTTACCCGTAAGCTCCATTGCTGATAAGTTTGATCGTTTCAAAGTCGCTCTCAAGAGGTTTCCTTCGAGTTGGTGTCAGCATCTGTGGGGCTTTATTCTATAGAGAGCAAACAGAAACATAATGTTAGTGACTGTTTATGGGCTACTTACAGTAAAAGCACACAGTAAAAGCAAAGCAGTAGTTAGCAGGATTATTACAGTTACAATAGGGGCTAGTACAGTCCATTTACCATTTACCCTACTGACCAACTTATAGTCCAAAAACTGTTAGATGTTATATTTTCTCCATGTATCTGAATTGTGGGGCAATAAAAAAAAGAAAAATATTTAATAAAACATAAGTGAAAGTTTACCTCTACATTAGCATCTTGTTCCACTGACACTGAAGGACTGGTGTCATACTGGTCAAGCTGTACCATGTCTAGAAATAACAGAGAGAGACAGTGATTAATAATACTGCAAAGAATCTTTTACTCCAACCACTGACATTTCCTCCTCCAGCTCTGTAACTCTTGTTTTGCACATTGTTAGGGACTTGATGTTCTGTTAAAGCATCTGAGGAGTGTCACATGCTGTAAAAGTTATCTATCTGTAAAAAAAAAAACTGGTTCTACTACATACATCTAGAACCTAGACCTACACAAACACGCAGTTTATATGGCAGTAAAATTTTCATGAACATTTTAAACCGACACAACCTGAATTTCAGGTAACATTCACGCCACAGGACTTCATCCCTGGAACGTCTTCACTGCAGTGTGAAGTGAGTTTAAGGCTTTACTTTATGACAGAGCTTTACCTTCTAATGGGTCCCGCGTCAGACCCAGCTGGCTGATGATGTACCGTGGGATGTCCGTCTTGATTCCCTGGCCGACTTTGGCATGGCCCTCTGCTGCTTCAAGCAAGTGATAAAACTCTTCCGGGTCAAATTCCTGGAAACAGGATATTAGTCTTATTAATGTAGACTGGATGAAGGCCGTATCCTGAACTGAAAGCAAAGTCTGTCGAACGTAGAGGCCTTAAAGACATTCAGCTTCTCATCCAAGAAGCTTCAAGTCCACTCGACCTTGATTTTCTTTCACTAGTAGTTATCCCGTTAGCTGGATAATAATCCTAATCGGATCTGTTTTTAGAGTTGGTGATTAAAGATTACTGAAGTTTAAAGTTGAAGTCAAAACAAGCAGCTGATGTTGAGTCACACGTTAATTTTTAGTACTACATGTTTTTTTCCATTTGGGTTATCTTACCATCATTGTACAGAAGAAATCAGAAAACAACACAAATAGACTTGTTCTTCTTTGTTAGTACTTGTGATGTGACATGGATAAATTGACCCTCATCACTCAAAGATGGTTGAGGTTTTGCTACTGAGCCTATAAAGTGAAAAAGTGACGTAATGTTGTAGTAATACTGTCTTCCTGCAAAGATCACCAGCTTTGTGTTCTGGTGACACACGTCCGCTTTCCAAGAGAGAATAAAGGTCAGAATCTGTTTTCAGTCCTGCTTTAACACGAACTGACTTCTACTTGTTTCGATCGAAGTAATCTCATTTTCAATTAGAAAGAGATTTTCTCCTCTTCAGCTTACCAGACACTCCAGGAGGCGAGCGGGCCGAGAGATTATGATGAGGATCTTCCTCACCAGCTGGATGATGACAGTTACCTCCTCACTTTCAGAGCGCTCGTAGGCCTGGAAACAGTACAGGAGCGTACTTTAAAATCAACTGACACATCATCACAGCTACACAGATTCAAACTATACATATTCCAAAAAAATCTGAAAAATCATCAAATAGGAAGTGGTGATGTTGAGAATATAATGCTACAGAATGTAAAATTTTGTGTTTGTAAGTATAAGATATTTTCACAGAAACAATTCTCTGTCTGACATCTACACAATGTTTTCAATACACTTGAATAAGAAGAAACTTGTGTGCTTTTATGAAGCTAATAAAACGCAAACAAGGAAGTCTTTGTCATTTGGGCTCAGTTACGTCAGTGGAAACGAATTGATCAGAAAACAGACAGCAGAAGTGCTGTTTAGTACTGAAACAGGAAATATAAATATATAACAGTCTGTTCAAAGCAGATGGGGGTGACATTAAGAGAAATATGAAAACAGACGCTGCCCGTCAGAGTGGCGTCAGAGAAGACATGATTTTAAACCAAAAGGAATTATTAGAATAATCACTGGGTGGGTGGAGTCTCCATGAGTCATCTTCTGCTTTTCTTGTAGGCGAATGGAGTGACAGTCTGTACTAGAGAAACAGCAGCTGCATGGTGTACTATGTATTTGTGTCATATGTACAGCCAGCACCATGACAAGACTGATACTATTCTCATCAGCCTGTTAAAAAAAATGAGGTTGCAGTCAGCAGCCAGGTAGCTTAGCTAAGCATAAAGTCTGGAAACAGGGGGGAAATTGCTAGCCTGGCTCTGCCCAAATGTAACAAAATGTCGACAAGCATCTGTAAAATGTCTATTTTAAAAAAAGGAAAAGTTTGACTATTCATTTAATCTCAAACTTTTCTGACATGCCCCCTTCAGAGGATAAGGAAGTTCATGTTCCACCACTCCGCATTTTTTAAATCACTTATTAACAATGATGGGAAAAGCAGCTAATAAAAAGGATCCATGTTGACTTTTAGTGAAATGGCATCAGGAAAACTTTTTTTAAATTTCCAAGCATAAATCATATTCATTCATCTTAGTTACTTAATATTTTTCCCCTGGTTGTTCTCCTGTGGTGAGCCGCCCCCCCAGCTTGAGAAATACTGACAGCCACAGTGTGGAAGTGTGACTTGTTAATAGAAAGACAAAAGACCAAATCCACAAACGAACGTGTATGATACTATTATAAAATCTTCACAGAATCCTCACATGCTCACAACGTGTTAAGTCAGTTGGGAGAATTTGGGACAAGTGGTAAACCATGTGTTAAGCACGTTTTATTGTTTCTGTGCTACAATGCCCAGGGTGCTTCTTCTATTTTGGGATTTACTCTCTGTAGGTGGCGCTCTTTTAACATCCGCTGTTCATGGTAACAAGAATATCCATGTAAACGCACGACTTTTAGAAGCTGAAAACAATGTGTATGGCAACCACTATCAAACCGCAAAAAGAGCCGCGGAGAATTTAGATGACTGAAAATGTCATTTTATCCCTGAAACTTTCAAACAAAATGACCATGGCGCATAAAGTAAGTCATAGGTGTGTGTGTCTGTGTGAGTGTGAGAAAGAGAGACAGCGTTTTTCCTGTATGGGAACAGACTTATTAGTTCAGCTGGAGGTACAACGGAGTCAGCCATGCCTTCTGTCTGACAGCATGCAGAGGAACAAGGGAAGAGGTTGCTATAGAAACTAACATTTTATCACAACGCATATAAGATCTGTGACAAAAAGCACCTCTCACCATACACTGACAATTTCCACTACCAGATCTATTCTGTGTGCCTTTGGCTACCAGACGGTTATCGAGTGACGTGCCTGATTGGACTTTTCACTTCGACTCAATCGATCCTGTTTCATAACTTGTCACATGTCTAGATGAAGAGTTCACATGTAGTCATGAGCTGATGCTTAAAGCTGTAGTACACAATTTAATTCAATCGTTTTTTTTCCCAATCATCAAAGACAATTTCACCAACGTGATTTGTACATCACAACTCAGCTGCCTGTTCCCTCACCTCGTGAAGGAGCTTCTCCAGCTTCTCCTGCAGCTCGGCGAAGTAGCGAGTAGTAACCAGGCCTTTCTGGGACTTGTCCAGACAGTCTCTTACCAGCTCGACTAACTGGTGCTGGATGAAACCCAGCACCCCATCAGCCAACGGGAGGGAGCTGTCTGGAGAGCAGTGGGTGATAATCTCAAACAAGCGCTCCTCCATCTGGGCTGTGGCCTGCAGGGAGGACAAGCGCACAAACACACAGTTAAGACACTTAGGAACGGACAAGTAAGTCTGATTTTTACTCTTCGCAGCACTAAATGTTCCTAATATTTCTGTGGGTGGATTCATATGTTGGTGATTGATCACTTTCAAAGTTCTGTACCACATCTTAGCTGAAATTTTATAGTGTGTACCTTTGGAAAACGTTCTCTGTAAACATGGTTCATCATGACAATCTCATTATCGAAGGAGACACTCGATCTCCCCGGGCTGCAACAGAAACAAAAACAACAGATTAGTATTTTAATTGATCAACGAATGCAATTTTTAGGATGCTTGTGAAAGTTATGTCATCGAGGCCATCGGTTATTTCAGTCCAGCCCACCCGTGCATGCACATCAACTCTAAACTGACAGTTTGAGCTTGACTTTTTTTGAGGTCAACATCTACACGTGTACTTTTGATCTCAGCTTGCCAAAAGCGATATTGTGAGCCATCATTCTGTTTCAGTAGCTCTCAAGCTGGTAAAGCTACGATCAGAGTGCATTTCACTGTAAGGATTTGATGTTTCTCTTTTAGGTGTTTCTACGCCGACAGCAGAGTTTTCTTCTGGCCAAACAGTGTGAATCATCGGCATCGCTTAATTAGTCATATAATGCAACACCGCTTCAGTGTTTAGGCTTTAAGACGGGTATATTTTTACTGAAAACCTTGCCTGCTGAAGCTTCAAACAGAACAGATGGAGGGAAAACCTATCACATGCAAACAGGCTCCCTAAGCCATTTTTTTGGTCATGAAAGACTCCTCTGTTAAGACTGGATGGCTGCTGCCCAACACACACTGCTGCAGCTCTCCGTGGCTGTCTGCATCAGACCCCCCCCCTCCTCTCTCTCTCCCCAACCTCCCCCCCAAACCACCCCCACCCTCGACTACAGTTCAGCAGCTAGATCCCCGAGGCGATCTGTTAGCTAGCATGCCCACGCACAGCACACCATGGTGCCAGAACAGAGAGCACTCAGGCATTGCACAAACAGTGCTGAGCAAAGCCAACAGACAAAAGTTGTCAAAACCACACAGCTCTGCAGTCAGATCTCCACCTGCCTGCCGGCCAACAGGCATGTGTACACGATCCAAGGCAGTCGAGATGCCAAATGCTGTGTTTGCTTGTGAATTTGTTTTGGTCATACCGATCCACAGACATCTGACAGTCTACCAGTGCATAATTACACTAAGGACAGCGCAACACACCATCGCTGTTCAAAGATGATCTGAAGCATCGTTTTCCACAACAAACAGGTAGTTAATCCCTAAAGGAGGATTGCTATATTTAATCTGTATAAAATATTACTTTCATTTGTTTAATGACACACCAAGAATTAATATGAAACAGATGTTTTAGACTGTAAAAAGTTTTTAACCCATTAATACTTACTGTTCGGAAGAGACACGTGGTAACATTTAGTGTCGCATTAGTTTCCAGTTGATTAAACTAAAGTAAACATGAACAAAGTCCTTCCACCTTCAAAAATAAGTGACATTTTTATCGTGGATTATTACACAGCTTTGTCATTCTGATTGACGACTTACGGCATTCTTCAGTTATTTCTGTGTCTGCTATGAATAACAGACCATTGCTAAGGATGCGGTGTCATTCAAGACCACTTCACTTCACGTCTCGGCCCGTCAGGGTTTATTTAGCAACAATGACCGTCTCCCTGTATGTTATTTCTCACTTATGATATCTCCGTTTCCAACTAAATAAGTTGCCGTCCACGTCCTTCTACATCACTGCCACATAAACAATCAAAAGTATCTCTCCTACACTTGGGAAGATGTAACCATCTAAATTCTCGATATATATCGCGATTAGCTACCTGAGGCTTCGAGAACGAGGTCGTATGAGCGTCGAGGGCCGCCCATCCTCATCAGCCATGCTGTCTGTGCTGCGGAAGTGTTTGAAGAGGAAGTGCAGCTCATCTTGTGTCGGCTGGTAGGGAAGCTGGTGAAGACGTTCCTGGGAGGACGAGGAGGACTGCAAACACAAAGAGGGATCCATCAGAAAATTATTTAACTCTCTACAATTTCAACATTTAAAAAAGGTTAAAAACGTCACATCCGTCTGCTGGTAATTTAGCCCAATTTACCAACTCTTCAGCCAAATTGGAGATAACATTGAATCAAAATTGCTCTCCCAAGTGAATTCTGAAGTACATGAAATAAAAACTCTACACTGCAATGTTTATACTGAGCCTTTATATCAACACAAAGGACAAATAAAAAAAAATTTGCACACCTTTATTTTAAGAACATTTATTTAACACGAAGATTCAAAAGGCCAGTCAGAAAAATATATTGGGACCTAACACACAAACAGACTAATCCTGCCATAGTGGATGATTAACCAGACCAACTAAAGCCAAAGACAGATTTAAAAAAAGGTGCTAAATGTATGCATTTTCTGTTTGTCAAACTCAAGATCACAGTTCCAGTTAACCCTGCAACTTCCTTTTTCAAAGAGGACGTTGGCATTTCACAGTCCTGCAACAGCAGACAACTTGAGTTCAGCTCCTCTCAAATTAAGAAGCAGTTTCCTCAGTGATGATCTCATCAAAATGAATCATTTGTTGATGTTAAATGACTCCGCATAGGACCTTTAAAGCAGCATTTGGATGTTGACAGTTTATGACGACAGCACCACAGAGAGCTGCACCTGTGGAGGACTTAAATGTGGTACGCAAATTTAGCTGGTGTTTTTAGAGTAGCAGTCAAAGAGTGAAAAATGAACTCTCCAGCTGATATTTAAGGTTGTTTTACAGATAATGGTGTAAATAATAATGATGCCCACAGAGACGCTGTTATTTGCACAGATAAGTTCCAAGTTTAATGTCTTTAATGAGTAAACTCTTTTCAAACTGAGCAGGACCCAGTGTACATTGTTGGCAATCTGTTTGGTTTTGCGTCCCATGTGTCCTGAACAGAAGACGGCCAGAGGGACGGCATCTGTGAAGTCTCTTTCTAATGCCTCAGTATAAAGAGGGCAGTGAGGGCCACTGAAGAGCCCTATTGTCCCCAGTGACCTCTGGGCCTCTGCCTGCGTCTACCCAATGAACTTCCTTATAATAGCTGCACATGGCAGACTTTCACCACAGACTGAGCACACTCTCCTCCCACCGCAGACTGTTCCTCTGAATGAGGTTACGTTACGTCTTTTTGTAAACCAATACAGTTACAGCTTTATTTTATGTAAGATATTTGACATATTACATAACTAACTTTTAAGTAAGTTCGTGGTCTGAAAAACACTTTTTACAGCCTGCACATTTCGGCATTTATTCGCTGTACTAGTGAGTCAGGAAATCAAACCAAACACAACACAAAAAAAACGGAAAACATTACAAGCAAGTTAACATAATTAACACAACTGCTGTCACAAAAAATTAAAAACAAGGGCATAAAATAATGGCCCTTAAAGTATTTGATCCAACTAAAACAGCGACAGCTCACACACACACACACACACACACACACACACACACACACACACACACACACACACACACACACACACACACACTTCATCCCCTCATTAACATGCGTATACACAGACTGTGTGTATTACTTCTAACACTGAGTTCCACAGACTGGGAGAATGACTAATTCTCAAGCAGATGATGGAGGAAAACAATTAACAGTTTGTCATCTCAGGCTTGGCATTCGCACGCATTAGCATGAATGTGCTATTTGGGCTGAGTGAGGTGTTAGAAATTGCCTGGCCGCCGTGCATCGATCAGGGAGGACAGTGCCATGTTTTGGGATGACTTACTGAGACAGTGGAGCTCGGCGGGTTGGTTCCATAGCCAGACGAGGGGAGGGATGCTAGGGACCACCGCCGGCCCTCAGCCCTGAGAGAAACAGACATGCATGTTACATAAGCTCTTAGCAGCATTAGTTAACATTTCATATGTGAAACCCCTTACATAACAAATGACGGGGGAGTCTTGTGACTATGAGAGCATGAAATTAATGCCATCTTCTCCGAATCATATATAAA
Organism: Larimichthys crocea; assembly: GCF_000972845.2. Lineage (NCBI taxonomy): Eukaryota > Metazoa > Chordata > Actinopteri > Sciaenidae > Larimichthys > Larimichthys crocea. The sequence continues at coordinate 28,673,404 of NC_040027.1, forward strand.
CAGGATTCTCTATGTTCTCACTTGATTCACAGCTTATATGCAAATCAAGCTATACACCTTCACATACTGTGACCAAACAAAATGTGAAACACAAGCTTTCAAAAGACAACAGACGTGTGCAAGAATTGTAAAAGAAGCTACCTGTCGGCACGGGCCAGGTGACTGAAGTCCCGACAGCAGCAGAAAGAAAGAGAAAAGCAAAGAAAGTGTTCTCTGTGAGTTTTGGTAATGTTGCACAAGCGATTCTGTGACCCCTGGCATTTAGCTGAGGGATTCGTACTGACAATGTTGTCTTGCTTGCCAGTTTTCATTTGTCCAGATATGAAGGAGTAGCTCACAAACTAAATTAATTTGAGAATGCACTTTACATAACAGGAACAAATCTTCACTTCAAAGTATGAACAGTGAAAGCATCCTGTCTCCAGTTTGGAGCAAAGTTCTGAACAGCAAATAATATAACACGTCAAAACTGAAGTGAAAAAAGCTAAAAGGTTATGTGTTATATTTGGCATGTTGTCAGCAAGCAGAGGAAACAACAGGTTATAAAAAAGGCTTAACCTCTTCCACTTCCCCTCCTTACAAACTATTTTTTGTCTTTTTTAGACGGGGACAGCAGGTCAGCATTAAACGCCACATAGATGTAAATCATCTGAAAGCTGGGAACCTGATGTTTCATATGATATGCTACTTAGCACCTTTTGTCAAGTTTGTAGTCATAAATCTATAATAAACATTGTGTTTTGTTTAAGTTCCTATTATAAGGGCTTAGTACATTATGATATAAGTATATGAGTAAGAATATGATTTCCATTCCCATGCTCAGTTATGTCTTGTAAGTTGTTGCAGCAGTTTCTGAGTTAATACCATTTGTTACACAGATTTGGTCCAAATTATTATTTGGATTATTATTATTATTAACTATTTTGACCACTAAAGTATTTTTGATATAAAAATGTCAAAGAGCCCTCCAAAATAAGACACGAGACCTTGAGGAAGACTTAAAAATTCACACTGTGATTTGGTATCAAACACTTTTGAACAAGAATATTTTTGGCGACTCAATGGCGAGCCGTTCTATTCTGGAAATTTCTCAGAAACCAATACACCAAAGAAATCCATACATCCTCTGAATACAGTGATCAAGTTTTTTTTTAAATGGTCTCGCTACAATGAAATGGCTAGTATGAGCACTAACATTATTAAACATGAATATGAGTGGGCTCATTGACACCACAGTAGCTCTCCAGCCATACAATGTTCATTCAGATATCAGTTGGTACCATGGTGCCTTTAATATGATACCAGTATGTTCTAAAGCTTTAAAACTGAGCCCACTACGTCCGTGGCCCTGTGGTGCTGAACAGTTTTTAAAAGCTGTAACTTGATTCTAACAATCAACAATGCTCTCCTCTAATCATTTCTATGAGCTCAGTTCAAAAGCCAATCATGAATTCCAACCAAGGAGTCTCAATAAACACAGACATAAATCAAGAAAAATCAGCATTTTAAGTAGCAATGAACAGGGTCACTGATTGTTCTGCAAGTCTTTAATAATCTGATGATGGATGTCCAGGAGGTTGCATTTTCTATAAACTCAGTGTTGGAATTCATTACAGCTTTCCACAGCACAACAGATCAACACATGGTAACATGTTAGTCTGTAGATTTCAGCCACAGTGCAGGACCATGAATCATTATAATTCAACACTTTTCATCTTGATAGTACTCTACACTGTGATGTGTTTTACACCGACGCCAACACTAATTTTCTCGGAGTCGGAGGCATTTTTCTGTCTCGTTCCCGTCGTATTTCAGGATGAAGCACCTGATCTGCTCATGGGTTTTTAACGGCAGTTCTTGGGTGTCTTCAAGGTGCCGCCTCCCTTCTAGGCTTCAGTATGCCTGGAGCGAGACAAGCGTGTTGCCATGGGAACTGGGTTGAATGATGTGTGAGTGGGTTTCGGGGGGTACCCTCTATCTAACTACACTCATCCTGCCGAGGAGGACTTGGCTGTAAAGAGACCTGGCAGAGGTGTGAACGCTCCAGGCTGAGTCAGCCTCAGTCACCTTGCTGCTGTTTCTCTTCAGCTTCCAGACTGTCTGCCTCTGTCCCCGCACACACACCGAACCTCACAGGAAACCCTCGCAGTGTGATCACGCATTAGATTTAATTATTTATTCAGTTTGTAAATTTGCATTTGGTTCATTTAGGTTCACATTACATTATAAGGATCGAGGGCTTGTAAACAAGAGCCACATTAACTCAGGAATCAAAACTGACGGTAGTTCCTGTAATTTTACCTAATCATGATCTATGGCCCAAATCTTCAACAGAATTTGGTTCAACCAAATCCAAACATTTGTATAGTGCCCTTAAATGGTATCTTGGCAGGAATACCAGACAGATAAATAAAGATAAATAATAATAATATAATAATATAAAAAGATAGATAACAAAGATTAAATGAAGCGATGCTGGTTGCAAACTGTATTTAAACCTCAGTATTTTGTTCATCTCATTATGAAAGTGTGTGAAAGTTTATTGTATTTATAGGCAAAACAGAAATCATTTATAGGGGAAAGATCCTGTTTAATTATTACATTTCCAAATTCTATATAATGTAAACTACAAGTCTTTTGCTAAGGCACAGCAGGTCAGCTGACCTGGATTTTGTCCACAGGCAAACAATTCCAAATATATGGAAGATAAGTTTCCAATAATATATGAGCAATGCATGAAAACTAACTTTCATGTTCACCCTATTATTGCAAAATGATATATCTTAACTGTATCATAATCTGAGGTCCTTTAGATGTGACAAAACTAAAACATAAATGACTCCAGGGATAAAATGGTTCGAGAGAGCGGTGCTGACATACCTTCGTGCGAATGGAAAGTTGAGGCAGGCACTGGTCGACACATTTCGCGGGCTGTCTAGTGGGCTGCTCGCGGCTGAAGGAGGAAAGACAAAATTACTACTATTCACAACTGTAATAATAAACCCATGAAAACAAAACCAGTCCAAAAAAAAAAAAAAAGGATGACATCATGTCTGTGCAGGAACCCTCACTGCAAAACCCAGCGGCATTAACCAGCACCTCAGAGAGGTCCAACATATAATCTTGGTATTACTTGTCCAAACATTACAGCACATATCTACGAACATTCCGGGGGAAGCCTGATCCAGTTTGGTCTCTGCGGAGTCTGGAGGTCTGGGTACACTAGAGGCTGCGGTTAGTTTACATGCAAGTGATTGAGTACCAATTAGAACACAAGAGAGACCCAATTAGAGCCTGACTGCACTCAGTGATGAGATAATCCACGGCATGATGGAGTTCAAAAGGGAACGCATCCACATACTGCTGGTATGAGGAGCTCTTGAGCAAAACTCTTTTCATAGAGTGCAGCTGCTTTCTGGCTTTAAGGGGCTGTACGTTGTCTGTACTATTGCTGATTCACAAGGCTGAAAAAAGGAAGAGAAATCACCTGCCCCTTATTGTTTCTTCAATCTGATACAAATTCATAAAATATTTTCTAAGTTTTCTTCAGCAACATGAAGCAATACAGATGTTTTGTCCAGAGGTTCAGAAGTGGCTGAACCAGGGCTAGAACACAGTTTATTTTCAATTTTCTGAACATTTAGAGACAGAGTTAAAACAATGAGAGTTTGATTGTATAATAACCATCTCAGAAAATATCATGGTTACACAATATAACGGTGTATTGTATAACACAATAGTCCTTACCATCACCATCGTCAGTTACAATGAGCTTTAAGCTTTCAGCTGAATGAAAGCGTTATTATAATTTCACAAAATGTTATGTCCTTTTTTTCTTCTTTCTTTGGGCTTTTTGAACCTCTATTCAATCCTGAGAGCTGGAAGAGTGACAGGAGAGAGAAATGATGACGGCATGCAGCAAAGGGCCACAGGTCAGAGTTAAACCCTGCAGCCTTTCTACATGGAGCACATGTTCTACCAGGTAAATTACCAGGATGCCTCGAGTCGTTTTTAAGACTCGTTTGTTTAACAACACTGAGATTAAATCCAGGGCAGAATTCAAAACCATAGATAAGTAAATGTACATGGTTTGATAACCGTCAATTTTCATACGGCTGGTGGACTTAAAAACGTAATGTCTCCATTATGTACTTTACAGGCAGACGTGAGGTGATACCTGAAAAATGTCCCCCTCAGTATGCATCTCATTCAAAATTCAAAAGATCCTCTTTAATGTCATCATAATAATGTGTGTCTGCCACAAGAATTCGGGATGTGTTGGGCACTGGAAGATCTTTGGTGGAAGTAGATGGTGTTTTGTTGAATCTTCATTAAGTCTATTTTCTTGAGTTCACCTTTATTTTCTGCATTAACAATAGTTACCCATCTTCTGTCTCTCTTTGTCTCTCTCTCTCAGAGCTGATACTTCAGCTGCACGTTAAGAAGCGGTGCATGTCACTGTTTCATTTGCAGCTTCATCAGACACGGTGACAAATTTAATGTTTCCACACTGCCGAATTCTACATTTACATTACGGTGAAAATGCGTGTTCACGTCAAGCCTGTTTGAAGTTTATAATTTCGTCGCCAGTGTTCCGTCAAGTGGGAATGATACCACTTAAACTTGGATCATGTGGACACTCTCTCAGTCTGTTTTTAAACAGTATGGGCATGCAGAAGAGCACGAATGAGTCCATCGTGCTGAATTAAAATTATGAGAGCTTTAATTACAAACAATGCGATGGGCTATGTTGGTGTCAAAATGTTTCTACAGTTAAAACTACAAAGCAGAAAGTCAAGTTTAAAGGTTAATTAAACACCAAGGCTTTGTTTTTCTTTTGACGCAAGGTTGTGCAACTCTGGGAATTAAGACAGGGATCATTTTAATACTTTATTTTTGGCTTTGTAAGTGATGCCCTAATGTATTTGGTCTGCTTTGTGCACTTGCATGATTGGCCAATGCAGTGAGTTGCTAGATGACGCATGCTTTTTGCGACAGTGCTCCTGTTGGGATTTAAAGGTTACCAAACACCGCAAACTGATCTTACCAGTGTGGAGCGAGAGCGGAGAGAGTGGCCGGGACAGCGTGGGTGATGGCGTCCCGACACCGAGGCTCTTCCTGTTGCTGCTGCGACAGCTGGAGCACAAAGACAGAGAGTCAACAGACTGCCAACCTCAACACACATTACTCATCACCATTTATATGAAAATGTCACTGCATGTGTCGTGGCCGGTGAGCCACGTAAATTTGTTTCTAGGTTAGAACAGATTAAAGGATGTTAGTGGTATTCAGGAGGTAGTGTGTGGATTTGAAATGTGAGATGTAAGAAACTCAATTTCAGGCTATTTTACCATCTGAGTGTCAGTGTCAAGTTTCTGCTGTTCGTTCATATTTTCTTACGACTAAATTGATGTTAACAATCCTGAAAACTTGAAGATGTTAGCATCGAGCACTGGAGGAAGCAATTTAGTGGGAGCACGTGGATGAGTCCAGTCTTTATTTTTATCACTAAACATTTAAGCTGACAATCTAGAAAGAAAATAACCCGATGTATTCCTTAAAGCTGAGAGTAATCGTTTTGGCCCATGGCTTTATCCACCTATAATTACATGTTTGACTCATGCAACGCTACAGCATATATTTATATCTAAGTATGTGCGTTTGTGTGTGTACTGAGCAGCAGCTTGAGGACACAAAAGAGATTTTATGACAGTGTAACAACGAGAAGACACTTGACCTCAAAAGTAGCAGACAGTGATCCACTGAGCTGTAACCATCCTAACACGCTGAGTAAACCTGAATAATACAAAAACACACCCGTGTCTGTGTGCAAACCGGTAGGCTGGATTTAAACTGGGAGTGGTGGAAATGGGCAGTGTCCAGTTTTCTGTGTAATACTGTTTATTGTTTGTAAAAACTAAAATGTTGCTGGTTTAAAAACATACCAGGTAAACAAAGGTGATTAAATTACAACCCATGTGATGTCTTCAAGTCTTCAAATGTCACATTTTGTGTGACCTAAAGTATATTCTGTTTACTATTACATGTGAAAAAGACGGGCAGTGAATGCGGTCACTTGACAAGTAGGAACCTGAAAATGTGCAACTTTTTAAAGCAAAAATCACTGAACTGTTATTGGATAGGCTTTCACACAGTATCTGAGGGCGAGGCTTCATAATATCAGCTTGCTCCTCTTGTATCATCTCTGGTGGCTATAAAAACAGAACTTAGATGGGATGATGTCGTCAACCTCGAGCAGAACTAAAGCTTCTGAAAAATCCTCTGAACGCTTGTGAAAACACACAATTCATGGTCTGGAACAGATGAGGATTTGCTCGAACTGAAATTTCTTTGTCTGCCCACCGAGATTTAACTCAACCGATGAGATTATTTCCGCCTTCAGAGCAGCTCTGCCTTGAGAAATGTTTATGTAACTACAAGTCTAATCTGCAGGCAGATGCATGACACAACAGCACGGCCGTGTCAGCTGGAAGAGGGAGAACTGATGAGAGTCAAAATACAAAAGAGGAAACCTCCTGTCAACAGACTCAAGGCTAAAGGGGCTGTGTGCTCCGACAGCAACAGCAGGCCCATCTTGAGCCACAGATGTCCAGGACTCTGTGTGTGTGTGTGTGTGTGTGTGTGTGTGTGTGTGTGTGTATAAAGGGAGGTAGAGCTACGTAATCCCCTCTGGTTCTGGAAAGAAGAGGCAAACTTTGACCAATGACATTCAGCTGAGCAGATTTGACTGTGACACCAGAGTGCACAGTTCAGTTGGTGCTGAAATGATTATTATACTGACAGAAAATTAATGAACTACTTTGACAATCAATGAGTAGTTTGTCATTTTTCTCAGCAAAAACAACAAAGACTATCTGGTCCCAGCTTTCCAGCTGGCGAAAAACAACAAAGACTATCTGGTCCCAGCTTTCCAGCTGGCGAATACATTCAGATTTTCTTTGTTTTGTAGCCTGCGAGTTAAATATCTTTGAGGTTTGGACTGTTTGTTGAGCAAAACAAGGAATCTGAAGACCTCTTGGATTTTCTAGATGAATCTAGAAAATGATCTAAATCGCTAAAAAATTATTTGCTTTGCAGCCCAAAAAAATGTTTAAATATTTGTTCAGCTTCTCAATATCAATAATAATGGGCTGTTGATCAAACAAAACAATGGATCTTAAGATATAATCTTGCATTTTTCAAAAATAAAAAAATAAACAAAAGATATAATTGACAGATTCATTAATAATCAGTAGCAGGTTATAACTGCACCCATCAGACAGTAAACAGGACAAACAGTTAACTATGACCTCCAGCAGTAATCATCATCACAGCAATAGGCACCAGTGTAAACAATGTGGGCTTCTTCCAAACATCATCCACACCAGCTGCAGCTATAGTTTGTCTTAATCCACTGAGACATCACAGACCTGCTGTAACCTGACATCCAACTTCAACAAAGAAAACTGAATACTGTGTGTGACATTTGAGGCATAAAACATTCAGCACTTTTAGAGCCAACACTGGTCGACAAACCGTCTTCTGGTTACTTTGAGCTGATGTTATCTTCTGGACAAAAGCTGTGGATCAACACGTACTGAACAAACACAGGATTAACCAGCGGCACAGCAATCGGCGTCTTTAAGCACATGAGAGAATTCACGTTGAATTAGCTGTGCGAGTTTATATGAGAGACCAGCTGCTGTTTTAAAGCACGACATAAAAAAGACAAAACAAACCGTTAAACTACTCTGAGTTTGATAAGTACCTTTTTGAACGCTTCAGCAACGCTGCCGGAACAAAATGTGACTTGTTCTGACTCGGCACCGCAGACCAGTGACTCGGATCCGACATGCTGGAGGTTTTTTCTTGCATAAACAAAAAGTTTGTGTTGGTTTCAGAAAGCTGAAGCTGGGGTCGATAAGAAACCCGCTCCCCCTGCTGCTGCTGCTGCTGCCGTTGCTGCCGCCAACGTCTCCACCATCGTCTCTGCTCGGCGGTTCCTTTTGTATTCACACACGAGCCTCTCTGCCTCGTGCAGTCCCAACGGCTCCGGGGTTGCCGTTACATCCTCCGGTCTGCTCCCTGAACGCGCTCCTGTCCCCGAAACATCACCTCCATGTCGGTTTGTGTGTGTGTGTGTGTGTGTAATATCGTTCACACAGCAGCGGCACACTTTAGTTGGACCGTACAGGCGATGCTGGCTGCGTGTGTGTCCGTGTGAGCGAGCGTAAGCCTGGTGCTGCGTTCAAGTGCCGCACGTTTACGTCCGACCGTCACCCCTACAAAATGAAACGCTTGTTTTGCCTGATGACATTCAAATGTTTTTATCAGCAAATGTTTACATTTGCTGAGCTGGAGCCAATGCATGGTGTTTTTTTGTTTGTTTTTTTACGCAAAATAATACTTCAAGATTAAAGAAATTTAATATTAAGAGTAGGATTTAGAAAAAAATGAACAACAACAACAAACACCTACATGAGCCAGTTATCTCTATACAGATGTTAACAAAAGCATTACTTTCATTCATAGAACTATACAGATGTTAACAAAAGCATTACTTTCATTCATAGAACATAATAAATACAATGACACCATTTTCTATCCGATCGATTAACCACCTACTCGTTTCAGCTGTTTTACACAAACTATTTGCTGTGTGCGTTACAGAAGCCACACATTTGGTAGTTTACAGCAGTTTGCTTTAACAGCAGCTGAAGACTTTAACAGACTTCTGTTCGCAGATCTGATCACACTGCAACAGAGAGCAGAGCAACAAACAGAGGCTGTTAAAGATTGTAGGAGTGAGCTACACGCCACAGTGACTCCTACATTACACGAGTGCTACAAAACAACTAAAAGCTGAATACAGCCAGAAACTTTTTTTCTCTAGTTAACATCCTGACGGGCTACATTTGTGAATATAACACAGCTGGGTGATCACAGTTCTACACATTTACTATTTGGTTAGTACAATTACACCCTTCTATGAGGGAACTGCTGAAATTTACATGTTATGTAAGTGTTGAAGAGTTGATCTAGAGCCAATCCTAAAGTGAATATGTAAGCAATAGGTTGTGTGAATTTAACTTTTGAGCTACATTTCCCTTTTTTTCACACCATGAATGCACTACGTCAGTCGATTAGCACATCAGTCCTGTACAAATATATGACATGTTGCCTGTTTTTCTGACATTACCAAAGCACTTTTATATTAATATTTTTAACTAAAGGGACCTTGAGGAATGCTTTAAGAGCACTACCATACAGCATGTTTAAAAAACAACCCCTGATGTAATGTTTGGTTCACTGCAGACTACTTTGTAACTTTTTGGACAACGTTAATAATGGTCAGAACCACTGCTATAGAAACACTTTCCTCAACTCTTCAGCGATTTCCTACATACCTTGAAAGCAGCACAAGATGTTCTTGGGTTATACCATGAAGAGTTAGATAGAGGGTGGATTCTTGAAAAACCTTTAAACAGTGGTATATCCCACTGCATATACAGTAGTACCTATTTAGTACCCATTAAAGTATTTATACTGTATGTAGGCCCTTATGTAATGTTAATTTCATTTTATATCATAACAACAACATCATGCAGTATGATGCAAGTGGAATGCTACACACAAATCTTTTTTTGTATTGAGGTAGATACAGATACATTCGACATTTAGGAATGCATAAAACACAAGTAGATGGTAGTTCATTCTCTCTATATGCAGATGCATTTACATCTGTGAGGAGAACTGTATGTGTGCTTTGAATCACAATGCTGCACATATGTGAAGTTCGCCACCTATTTTCTTTCTTCTTTTTTTTTTTTTTACAACATATAAAGTTTATCTGATGGTATTAGCATTACTGTATTGAGTTTCTATTTTTGTCAAATGATCCCCCCTCTCCTCCATTCCTTCTGCCCTACAACACTCCCTGAGAGATGGTTCTCCACAATTCCTTGAGCAGTATGAATTCATTTAGGTTATAACGTCTGGTTATAACAAATTCACATTTTAAAAATATTTGCTGTCAACAGTTTCTTGATATCTTGTTGTATCCATCTTTAAGAAAATTATAATGTAAGGCATCTCTTTATATTCAGTAGAAACTTGACTTTTGAGTAGCACTGTAGGTGTCATGATTATTTGGTCTTACTTTGATTATCCCCATCAAATTCAGTTCAATTCAATCCTCCTCACATTTGCATTTACATCTGCATGGTCTGGTCATGGTAATATACTACAGCTGCACATCAACGGTAGACAACAGAGGTCTGATGACTTTCCATCTTGCTTTAATTTGTTTCATGCCCTATTCTATTTTAGACATCACGTTAATATACAGCTTTATTATATACAACTTTGCATCAATGCTATCAAGACAAATCTCTTACATATTAAGTGAAGAAAAAATGAAAAAAAAAAATAAAGATGTTTCTGGATGGTTAAAAAAAAAAGGCAGTCTCCAATGCAAAATGCTGAGAAGAATGATGCCAACAAATGTGCGATCAGCCATATCGTGGCACCAGATTATTTAGACTGTGTAAAAACTCTGTCATGTTAAGGGAACCGTGATTATGGCTGGATATTGTTGCATTCACACTAACATTTTTCAACAGAGAAAATAGGATTCATTACCGTACAATGTGTGGTGTGACAGCCTAGCACTGCTCACACATCCAGAGACATGCTGGATGCAGCCGCCTCTGTTTGCAGTGTTGCCTTCCTCCACAGCACCTAGCACCGTTACCAAGCAACCCACATAGACTTGGAGACAACTAATAAATGATAGGTCTTCACTGGTGAAACAGAAGCACCTTAATATACATATATAAAATATAAAAATACATTAGGAAAAGTCTCTGATTGCATATTTCCATTTATATTTGACTACTGTAAAATCTGTAATTAGAAAAGCACTCAGCAGAGGTAGGTTAATTAAATTTTACTATTATTGTTCAATCGGGCTTTTCAGAAAACACAGCCAAATAAAAGCTTTGCTGTACTATGTCGCGATATTTTTAGGCTGTAAATCATATCCCACTATCTTCATCAGCAGATGAAGTTTGCCCCCGTTGTCATATTACTGTAGATGTTTCAATGGCCATGTGATATAGCTGAGAGCACCAGCACAGCTACTAAATAGACCTTAAGTGATGAGATTGTTTGCTGTTTCAGTGATAAAGAATGTACCAAATAACCAAATATATTTACTACTTTAAAGCAGCAGCTATGATTCATGTGACATTGCAAATAGTGTGGCATCTTCGCTGGCAGTAGGAATTAGTGGCACAGATCATGATCACAGATGTGTTTTTAATTGTTTTTGGACAACAGTGGAGCTCTTTGGCACAGAACAATTCGCTTCATCAGGCTTTGGCTACATACACAGAACCTGTTCAGTATTTGTTTTTGTGGTGATGTGATTCATTGATGAGAGACTTTTTCTAAAGGCATGTTCAGGCTGCGTGTGACCTGTCTTACCTCCAGGGATGAAGGGTTTGTAAGGGGCTGCAGGGACTGCAAGGGCTGCATGGGCTCAGGAGGGTGGGGCTCTGGCAAGTGGGGGACAAACTGTAAGGCAAGACATGTTTGCATGGATTAGTTCGCTGACGCTGCACGCTGATGTGGATCATCAGTCAGCAGAATAGCTTTGGTCGAGGGTTAGCAGTTGATGCCTGACTCTCATTAGCTGACGTCAACAGCCAATGGTGACACTCACCGCAGGGTGATGCTGCTTTGTTAGCAGTGTTTGATGGAGGGTGGTTGGATGCAACAATGGTTGTGACTGATGGTTGGTTACACTAAGGGAAGTTTGCTGATGGGTGTCAACACATCAGAAAGGAAGTTTCATTGTCCAACACATTTACTGAACATCTATTGCAACCTGTTACAAGATTAGGGAGTGTCTGATATCTGGCAACACACCGTATATTATGGTGGTGATCTAGGCTTCAAGATCCTAAGATCCCCAGGAGCAATACACTTTGGGTTCCTGTGTGCTCTACACAACAAATCATCATGTACTTCTTAAAATAAATATCGTCTACCATTTCACATGTTAATGCACTATTTCTTCTATCAAAATGTGCATGCTCAGCTTTCCTAAGGTCTATATCTCCATGATGCTTTCTGACCCAGTGCCAAAGCTGTTTTCTATTGATTTCCCCACTCAGATATAAGCTCTGCCTTGTGGGCTCTACAGTGCTGCTATTGTAGTGCTGCAGAGGCTTCTCGGTGCTAAACACAGCATCGGCTACCAAAGCGCTAATGAACGTGTTGTCATAGTAATGCTGGGAGGATGGTAGGAAAAACAACTCCTTGCACAAAGACTCCTCATAGTGTCGGCTCATAATTACACAACACGAGCAACTCATTACGCTGTATTTCATCTTGACACATTTTCTCCTTCAGACCCCTGAACCAAAGCCCACAATGATGCTTGAGTGAGTAATCGACCATCATTTCCATTTTGCATTTCCATTTTGTTCTTCATGGACACTGCTCTCCAGACTGTAAACTGAGTAGAAAATCTCAAGGCTGACTCATTGGTGACATTCACACTGAATTTCTCATTTGCTCAGATGTTCAGGTCTTTCAGGGAGACTCTGAAATTATGTGCAGTGGCAGCTACGACCTGTCAATGGCACAACAGTAGCAGGATTGTCTTTACTACAAAAATAACAACAACTGCAAGCAAATTTAAAACTGTATTCAGAAGTATCAGCTTATTCCAAGATATTTTAGTCATATAGTTGGACCACACCCGCAGACTGAAGACTGAAAAACTTAAGACATCTTCAAAGAATCCAGAATATCTTATAGAAAAGTTTTTAGAAAGCTGTATACCTAAATACTCACAAAAGATTCTGTGGAGTAAATGAGTCTGATTACAGACAAACTTGTGCCACGCTTTGCACTGCTGGTTGTGAACAACAGTAAAACCATGAACCCCTCCCTGCTTGCCCAGTGTGAAACCTCCTCTGTAGCTCTGCGCGGGAGCAGCTAAGTGTCTAAAAATGAAACATAAACAGCACAAGCTTTGCTGAGATGATCCATGGAGGAGGCAGATGGATGGATCAGAGTATGGGCATGTGAGCAGGGAGCTCCTACGCCTTATGGATCAGCATCTAATGGGCAGCAGGTAACACCCCACCTCCCCTCCTCCATTCCCATAAAAAAGGCTCTGGATTCACTCTGGAGGAAGAGTGGGCAGATATAAGACTGCAGCCATGTCCTTTGATGGAGATGGGGGATTCACAGGTTAGCAATTATACTGAAATAAAATATCTGGTCTCCCAAAGACTGAAAGCCATTTGTCTTGGTGCCGTGAGGGGGCATGTGATTCATGCAGGAATCATGGAGTGAGGACTTCATGTGACGGATAAAAAAAAGAGGAGACAATAGAGATGGAAATACGCAAACCATCATGAGGACAGAATTCACCCAGGAGCATGAGCTGTATCTTTGAAATGACATGAAACATTTAATCTGATCAAAATAAAACATCTGTAAAGCAGAATGGTGCAGAACAAAATGAAAAAAGCAACCCTCAATCCCACAGTAAAACTTTAGAAAAAAATAAGCCCCAATCTTCACAAGTTCCCTGTTGTTTCAGTAGTTTGGTTTTACAAGTTTAACCAGCTACAACTTGAGCAAACACAATTCAACAATTCAAGGTTGGAAAGCTGGATTTCTCTACATCCAGTTCGGTAAATTAGGTTAAAGATTAGCAGACAGGAAAACTGCCAATCCTGAGCACCTGTTTTACTGAGAATATTTACATTTCACAAGAAATGGGCATCTTTTGAGACAACTTATCTAATCTAATAAGTAAATCATTTCTGAAAATGCAAGTATACAAAAAATAAACTGACGCTTTAACTAAATGCCATCACCCTGGGAGAAAACATTTACATTTCCAACTGGTTGTTTTGCTCTCAGCTTTAGTGGTATTTCTATTGTGGGTTTGAACAACAGCTAGTTTCTATGAAACAGTCTGTTTTGACACTCAAGTACACCTGTATACCTTCACCACTATGAGCACATACATATCTTCTTTTTTTTTTTTTACTCTTATTTCAACTTTAAAAATGCAGCAGTTTCACATGGCAGCTTGTGGTTTCACACCTGCGCCAGAAGATGAAAATAAAAAAAGCGGAACTTACTCCAGAGTCAGAGAGGGGATCTTCAGTTTATCTCGCCTCGACTTCATTCTTGCTTAACACCAAGAGGGGGCTTCATTTACCACAGAGCAGCACCAGTCGGTCTCACAGCCGGCTTCCAGCCACTCATCGCTGCAGTGGGTGACTAAAAATAACCCGTTTAACAGAGTATCGTTTACCAGCAGCTTCAGCGGAATCCGGGGAGATTTTCCGTGGGAATAGATAGAAGAAGAAAAAAAAAACGCAGTTATACCTAAAAAAAAAACAAAAACAAATGAGGCGCCGCGGCAGTTTTACGCGTTTCGCTTCTCGTGTGTCTCCAAGGCGCACCGGAGAGCGACTGCCACAAAACCGAGAGGGAGAGACGGGTCACCGCTAACCTCCATGTGACTGGTGGGGAAGGAGGGAGGGAGGGAGAGAAGGGAGAGTCTATTAGAGGGGGGTGGCTAAATCAATTCGGGCTGTGGGTGACGGTAAACAGAGGAAGGCTGAGTGAGCGTGGAGGAAAAGTTGGCGATGGATAGATGTGTTTTCAAACCTGATGACTCTAAGCTTTGGTCACATGTGTTTCTGTCATGCACCACACCACACTACACCACAGCAGCACAAAGTTGTTGTTTTTTTTCTGGTATTGTTTAATGACATGCTTCATGTATGAGTCCAGTCTTTCTCTCCGTGCGCTGACACAAAATGAACACTGGCAGGCTGCTGATCGTGATGAAGCTGGGGAATACCTCCGCCTGAGACCGTGACAGCTGCCACACTGGATGCGTTTCTCACTCTTTGCGCGCTGTGTGTGTGTGTGTGTGTGTGTGTGTGTGTGTGTGTGTGTGTGTGTGTGTGGCAGTGGCTCTGCCGTGCAAGCCTTTATTTTCTGTCTGTGATGTAGGAAACCCTTAATTGCATAGACAAAGTCAATTTCCCCAAGGAAGCCAGGAAGCGTGTGTACGTGCGTGCAGCCACCATGCACGTATCAGTAAATCAAATTTCTGTTTATTCCAGGCTCCTCGGGTCTGTGAGAGCGCATGTGTGTTAAAATTGATATTTGTGTCGAGCATTTTATCATAACATAAGGTACACCTCGTTTTTTTTTGTTTTTTTTTACACGTGCTTGCAGCATGCTTGAAACTAGATTTCCTAACCACGTGTAGGAGTGTGTTTATGCGAGAGTGAGAGTGTGTTGGTGGATGTGTGTTTGCAAGTGCATGCTTGAAAGTCAGTTCTCATGCACTTGTACTGCAGGTGGGTGTGTGAGTGTGTGTGTGTGTGTGTGTGTGTGTGTGTGATATCCAGTAATTGCACACATACTTGAAAGTCAATTTGTGAGCATCCAATCTATATGCGTGCGTGTGCGTGTGTGTGTGTGTGTGTCGTCCCTTTTTGCACCTCAGCTCGATTTCTGCAGAATGCCTTTATCTCCAACGGCAACCAGTGACGGCGATGACACCAGTATCTTCCTGGTTGCTAGGGAGTTGGCGATGGTTTGCCGGGTTGCTAGGGACAGCTTGACCCAAGTACAGCAACAACAATGAGCACTCACATACAGAGTCAGTGTTGTCTCCCTCCGGATTGACATGATACAGGATTGACTAGTATGTTCCTTGTTTACTGTGGACTGGCTTTAATGTAGCAACTTTTACATTATACACCACATAGTTTTATTACTGATGGTAGCAGTAATAGTATTTTTGGTTTACAATTAACTCATGAAGTTATTTGGATTTTTAAAATCTATTTATTTGAATAAAACACAACAAATATACAATTTTATATATACAATTTTAACTTCTTTTTTGTTATTTACTATTGTGTTATTCTAGATATAAAAGTTAATTTGCATCTGTAGTCCCCAGGCGGATATTTCCACTAGGTGGCACTTGAATAACATCTCATCTAAGATTAGATAGGCGGCATGAGGATGCAGTGGTTAGCACTGTCGCCTCACAGCAAGAAGCTTCCTGGTTCAAACATGTTTAGTTTGTTTTGGGTACTCTGGCTTTTTCCCACAGTCCAAAGACATGCAGTGAATAGGTTAATAGGCTAATTAGTGACTCTAAATTGCTCAGATGTGTAAATGTGAGCATGAATGGTTGTTTGTCTCTATGTGCCATCCTTGTGATGAACTCGTGATTTGTCCATGCCCTGACTCTCTCCCAATGCCAGTTGGGATTGGCTACAGCCCCTCTGACCCTGATAATGATATGTGGTTACAGAAAATAGATCGATGGATATTATTTTGAACTTGTTAGCGGACACATGCTTATTTACACATCCAGCCGTTATTGAGCAACAATCATTTGGAGTCTAAATCCAATATTCATATTCTCTTTTAGCTCAGTCTTTGGTCTCCACCAACTCCTGGGGGAAATGTCTGGCTGTTTAGCTGCAAAATTCTTCACTATGTTCACCGTCTGCACAATATTGCTGAACGAGAGAAATGAAAATCGTCGAATGGCTTTGCTTTTGTGTCTGAACTCACCTGTTGCATTTAATGAGCAAGTGCGCGAGTCTGTGTGTTGGTAGGCAGTGAGTGGCGGGTGCTGTGTGTGAGTGGAGGGTTCCCATTCCCGATTGCTTGGTAATTGTTTTGTTAGAGCAGCATTTCATAGGAGAGTCAGTTTCTCAGTTACCATGGCAATAAGGGCTTTCCTGCTCTTCCCTTCCCATCACTTTGTGTGCTTCCTCCCATCTCTGCTGTGTGAGATGAGGCTGAGCTAAACGCTCTTTCAACAAATGTCTCTCTGCAAATGGATTTTGAACGGCCATTAATTAATCCACCTTATTTTTGTTTTTTGTTTTACTACAAATTACTGCAGATTGGTACTACATCATGTTTTATTTTTGTCTTCTCTGCCGAACCACTCTGCTGTTATATTATAGTAGAAATTGTAGAGATGATTGCAAAGTGCAAGTTAGTATTATATATTACATATTTCTGATACAAAATAGATGGCTGTGGAGGAGTGTAGTAAAACTATATGTATGTTAGATCATTTCAAATATGCAGTGGTTCAGAGGACAGTAAATGACCACCGCTCAGTGTGAAATGGACTACTGTCAGACTCTCTGTGTCTCTGGTGGAAAGACAAGAAGTCTGTTGAAGCTGTTGACAGTCACTAGTAGCACATTTAGTCTTTGAGAGAGTCACTGTGTGGGTTGCAGCTGTGCTAAAAATCCATTTTTACACAGACTACTGTATGTGTTGAAACATCAACCTGTATCAGCACATGCCAACAAGAACTGATGTGATTCTGTCTACAACTCAAACTCAGAAAGTCATGGCTTTCTGGATAACCATGGTTTGCAGATTGAGACTCACACATGTTCAGTATCTCACCCATAGTCACTGAAGGCTTCAATAAGGTGAGAAAGACTGTGCATCTGAAAAACGTGAGGTGAGGCATTGTCTCAGTTAGTGTGTTGCTGCGTGGGAGGAGAGGAAAGACAAGGCTGTATAGCTGGATATTAACACTGAGGACGTGACAGATAATAGACAATAACATGAATAGCTTAAGCCAAACAAAGGATAATAACAATGTAAGTGCACATCTTAAGTCAGATTTAATTGTAACAACACACATGTGCACTCCATTCTGTCACCTGCTCTGTCAGTCGTACCATTCAACTAATGCTTCCAGTTTCCATGTCTCAGCTATGTCTGATGCACAAACACACACACACACACACACACACACACACACACACACACACACACACACAGCTTCCCTTAATGACATAATAATGGCTCCAGTTTTTCATTCCTTCACTGACTCTATTACAAAACCCTGAAGCCCTGTTTGATGCGCATTTGCTGCAAATATACTGCAGAATGAGTTCCATGGTTTGATTTACTTACAAGTTCATAAATCATAGACACAAATAGATGTTGCATAAGAAAAACAATGGCAGTATTAAAAGCTGATGAAAAGGGCTCTCTACTGACTCTACCACATTCAAACAGAACAGAAACACATTCACCACAGTAATGAAACTCAAAGGATATAAATAAAAGGTTACACTCTTGTTACTGGATTGTACAAAAAAACAAAAATCAACCAAACACAACATGTTGTAAGAGCTTATGTCATGCGCTGTGACATTTTGAAATGACTTCCTTTGCACACAAGTGAGCTGTAATGCAGGAAATGAAGCAATAAAATCAAAAGAACTGACAATAGGCGTGTGTTTGTATTTGTGTATTTGTGTGAGTATGAGAGAGAGAGAGAAGGGGAGGTGTGTGTGTTTGTGTGTGTGTGTGTGTGTGTGTGTGTGTGTGTGTGTGTGTGTGTGTGCGTGCGTGTGTGTTTGTGTGTGTGTGTATGTGTGTGTGTGTGTGTGTGTGATCCAGGGACGGTGCTACACTCGGGCTAGGGGGTGCTATAGCCCCAGTTAAGCTCTTCAACGCATTTATTTTATATTTTAAAAATATTTTATTTTATTTTGTTTTAAGTTAAAAAAACATTTTTGACCTTACGATGTTGTGATCCGAATCATTAGTGTGTGCACTTTACAGCCTATGTTTTAATTTCACTATTAATTTAATTTCTTAAGTTATGATTTTGTTACCAAAAACAATGTTGCTAATGCATAGTTGTTTGTTTTTATTATGCATATGGAATAAATACAGTACACATGATGCATTTTAAATGTATTGTCTGGTTATTGGCAGCCGCATTGGCACTGTCTGGTGCTGAATCGGTCACTTTTGCACGTAAAACAATTTTGTCATTGCCTTGTGGTCACTTGTATTAGGCTTAACTATTTTATTAAATATTCTTTGGCCAAATTCAGTTAAAACTACTTTTAAATTGAACATGCTTGTGCTGTGTATGATAGCTGCTTTTATTGAAAAAACAAGAATCTCCTTATAAAGTAACTGAAGTCAGAAGACTTTGCAAGTGATTTTCATCATACTCTCAGTCTACAAGATGGCAGTAACACCAGCAAAATAATCACATTAGTATCTAAATCTGCGGTATTTGGTATCTCTTAGAAAGTTAGAAATGTACAACCCATTTTGCAATAATATGAGCAGACAGAAGCTGTTCTTTTTGCTCATGAGCACTCTGATCGGACATATTGTCCCCTGATGGACACTTGTTGACAGATGTTGGCCTTCTATAGCAAAATAAAGCACAGGATTGACCTCAGTTTGAGTCATTATAAGGGAAGAAGAGCATCATGTTTTACTCTGCCCTCCAACATGGCTGCTATTGAAAGTAGGTGCATTACATCACCTACACATTTGTGCCCCTTACAGCTGAGTCAGCAGCCTTAGTGGTCACATTGATTTTCTAGTGGTGATACTGTGGGAAGTCTGAAAGATCTGCAAGGAGATCGCCCACTCCATCAACCACTGAAACCAAACATCCAACCAATAAACCATAATACCAAGTGTTTTATCTTAAAATACTCAAAATGTAAAAAGCCCCTTACTTCCTCTCCTGTGGTTAAAGTGTTGCTTCTTTGTGTTTGTGTATGTGTGTGTAAGTTAGATAGTAGTAAGTGACAGTGACGTCTGTTTCTGTTTGAAACTGAGTGATGTGATTTTACTCAGACAGAACAAGCATGGCAACTTATTTCTAATTGAACATTTATTTCAAAAATATATATTTAAATAAACTAAAACCAGACTGTCAGGAGTACTGTGTGCATATAAATAAGACTGACATTAAATAATTTCCCCCTGGGATTATTAAAGTATTTCTGATTCTGATTCTGATAGGGAAATTCCTATTTTCTGGTTGAACAGTCACACAACACAACATAATCTTTGACCAGGAACACTATGGATGGGTAAAGTATGAATAAAAAAACTGGAAATGAATGAAAGCATCCATTACAAATTGTGTGAAAGTCAATAAATATTCTATATTTATGACTGAAGAATGTTGTAATCAGCTCATTTTAGCTCAGTCTTGCTGTACTGTGCCCACTGTCGGCTGCAATGGCACAAATGTAAACAAATACTGAAAAACTAAAATTGCTAGCAAGTTGACGTTTGAAAGAGAAACCTGCCAAATGCTCATGATAAACAGCGTCCTCCAGTGGCTGATTCAGGCTGTCCTGAGGGTCAGAAAAAAAATAAATAACTGGAGCGGCACCACATGCTGTCAATTGATACATTTATGGTGCATTTATGGTGAAACAGTTCCTAACCCTGGTTAAGATGAAAATAGTTTCATGATGTGAAACTGACTAAATACTATTAACTTTCTGGCATGTAAGGCACCACAGAGGAGACTTTATCACATTTTCTTATTTTATTACATTTTAGGACTTTCTTATCACATTTTATTCACAATAAGGGCATCCAAGAAGGTACTTTTGTAAAATGGAGTCAACAGTGGCATGTAATACTACAGAGGAATGGCTATCTAGGCAAAGGTCCCCTTGTTGCTTGAACACAAAACAATAATATCTATCTACAGTATCTTGGTAATGTTTTTAAAATGT
This sequence comes from Larimichthys crocea, assembly GCF_000972845.2. Taxonomy (NCBI): domain Eukaryota; kingdom Metazoa; phylum Chordata; class Actinopteri; family Sciaenidae; genus Larimichthys; species Larimichthys crocea. The sequence continues at coordinate 28,694,028 of NC_040027.1, forward strand.
CTCAAATTGAGCCCTGCAGTTAATAAAGATGGTTGGAGAAATGAATTACAACAAGTGAAATGTGAATAAAAGCTTGTCACAGTTTGTAATATGATCATCTCTTTGGTTTCAGTTCACTGTTGTGGCTGGGGATTATCCAAAGTAACAGGGACTTTATTATTTAAGGTGCTTTTGAATTATGTGTTTAGATAATAAAGTGAAACCTGACTTGAAGCTGAGCACCTCTAACATTATTCTGTTCACTTTGCACTTAAGCAACACTAGATAATCTCAAAATGATCTCTCAAAACCTCTGCAGACAAAACTGAAACTATTTACATGTCGAAGTATAAGTGGAAAAAAAAATGGGGGATTTTTGTAATTCGTGTGAATAAAACCTTGAACAAAACAGGTTAGAAGCGTTGTCTGTGTACGTAAACACAGACAATCTAATGGTTAACACAAACTACAAATACGAGGGACGAGGGTTTACTGTTTCAATCCCAAATCCAATGCATGGTGAGCTTTGAGACTGCTTTCTGTGTGTAATGTTTCTGCAAAATCTCCCTTGAAATGTGAAGCTATTTGCTCTTCCTGAATTTACACACATCATGTCAGCGACAGCCTCTTCAGCTGACACACTGTCTGCACCACATGTCCATGAACCTCTTTGAAGCCTTCCGTTACAGGAGGCGCTTGTGATGCTGTAGGTAGATAAATCGGTGTTTGTTCCTGCCTACCGTTTCCTCCTCTCAGTCGCACAAACAGCTACTTTAGTGGAAATATTAAACCAGAGTATTTAGCACACCAAGGCAGCTCATAAAAATCAGTAAGGACAAAGTTTCAAGGGCCATTTCAGTAAGCCTGTAAGCAACACAGTTCTTCTATCATGGTTGAAAACATCGTCACGAAGCCTCTCGGGTTAGTTTTGATCATCACAGCTCACATGATATTCAATGGTAAGCTGTCTTCTTTTGGTTTTTAATTTTTTCCATTCTGTTTTGATTCTGATTTTGTGAATTTCCACCAGGTTTTTAACTTACTTTTGTATTTCTTCCTTGCTTTTATGCTAATAATACCTTAATTTTCCCACTGCAGTTAATGGAGTATGTGTACTAATTCATATTGAGGAGTTCCACAAGGTTATGTTGTACCATAATTTTATCCCCCAGTGACTATGTTTCTAGTTTAGCTTTGGTATCTGTTGTTGTTTTTGTCACTGCCAAAAGAATTAAAGGGGAAAATGTGCCCTACAACTGTCATAATAAGTATGCGATAATGAGAAGAGGGAGGACACATGGTGATCACAATACATTAAGAACAGGCTGTGATCTTGTAATCTTGATTTTAATCTTGTAATAATAATTCACGATGATTGCTTTGCCCCAAATAATCCATGTCATACAATCTATATAAAACCTAGAAAGGCTAATACTGCACTCCAGATGCAAGGGGAGAATCTGACAACAAAATGTGCTCCGGCAGCTTTATTCAAGATGATAAACTTTCATAGGAATTAAATGTGTTATTCTTTAGCTACAGTAGGTGTCTGTACATCTAGGCTACTAATATTCAGACTGAAATACATACTATTATTACATTTAATATGGAACTGAATGACGATATATTCACACCTAATGGTAAGAATTCTGCTTAAGTCAAAAGGTGAGATGGTAGTTACTGACACTGACACAGCCAACGCTAATGGTATTTACATTAGCTTTAATTTAACTAGGTTTTTACAAGCCCAGAGGAAGTGTGCCGGGCTTTGAAGCCAGTTTGACAGTGGCTTTTTTCCGATAGACTTATATCATAGGAAGCAGCTGCAGAACATGGATAAATGTGTTTGTTTCACCGTCAGAATTGGATCCATTTGGTCCGATAACACTTGCAAAGTCTAGAAGAGCCACACAATTATATCATTCTATCCCAGTTTAAGTTAGTGGCAGGCTAAACCAGGAGTTAGCACAGCCGGTGGAAATCTGGATGTGCTTCATCCGGGTAATTTACAGCGGGAAGTGGATTTCTTTTGCCTTCATGCACCACTGAGTAACTTTCATTCGGAGCCAACACTATAACCAATCCTTCTTTATCCATCAGTGGGTTTCAAATCTTCATTATGAATTTAGCTACTTTCTCATTTAGATATGTGGTAGAACTTAATTATGTTCAATGACAGATAACTTAATTTAGTTTTAGCCATAGCTAAAGTCATTTAGTAACTGCTTTCACCTGAAATAACGTTAGTGCAGCTAGAGCCAGACCAGAGTGCAGTAACAGGGGCAGCTTGGTTTTTAGCTCTGTTTTGTTGTTACCGCATTTTGCTTTTGCACAGCAGAGTACTCATTGCATCCTCTTAATCAAACACATCTCATGTTTTGTCTCCATACAGTCCAAAGCCGAGCGGAGGTCACTGGGATTGCTGGCACTAACATCACCCTTGAATTCATATTTAACGTCACCCTCACAGAAAAAAGTCATTTTGCAGTTTATTTTAACAAGACAAAGATAGCTGAGTATTTAAAGGGTGCTGAGGGAGATGTTTCTGTTAAAAATACTTCTGTATTTTGGTGCATTACAAATCTCAAAGCATATCACAGTGGAAAATACTACGCCAGTGAATTCATGAATGGATTTGGTCAAGAAAGCAGTTCGGTGCAGCTGAACGTCCAAGATGAGCCCAGAAGTAGCACAGGTACGAGCTTTTCTAAACATTAAGACATCTAGTTTTGGTTCGTGGATTTATACAGATTAAAAAAGGAAATTTCATATACATTTTAAATTCAGGGTGATTTTTGACCTTTTTCAGATGAACAATCATAAACTAATTTTCTGCCGTTCACACCATCATCCACCACTATCACAGTGGATCGATGTTTGTTTGTTCCTTGCACTGTTTATCTCAATTCCATAGTAAACATTTACCATGCATGATGTATTTTAAAGGATACATCTGGTAGTATTTTATATTTTATTTTGTAGTAAATGAACTGCACTAGAGAGTGTTTTTCTACCTTAGCAGGATAAAGCACACTCACACACAGACACATAGATTCATACACTGATGCTGGCAGAGCTGCCTTGCAAGGACACTTAACATGCAGTCTTGCTTATAGATTTGCAATACTGGCCAAAAAGGTTTGATGTAACAAAAAATATTAAAAAGATAGATACCACAAACAGTATGGTAAGACAGCAGAAAAATATATGCTGCCTCATATGTATGTTTTCAGTGCATTCACTGATATTAAACAGGTGTACTCTACTCATGTACACCATCTTAGTTTAAGGTGTTAGCATGTGATCACTTGCTATCTAACACTAAATGTAAAGTACAGTTGTGGCTGATGGGAATGTCTTTGGTTTTGGTCATAGTTTTGTAGTAGTTTGGTCATGAACCAAGTTTATGCCATGTCTTTCTGTCTTTACTGTCTATCTTATCAGGAAAAATGCAGTCAAACATTTCCTTTGAGATATCAGTATCTTCTGAACAATTACTGCCATGCTACCACTGTGTGTCTATTTTCATAATTTCCTTGTAACTCCTACAGGTCCTCCCATGCATAGTACTCCCTCAACAACACCTGAAGACAGTGGAAGTTCCTATGTCATCTTCATTCTTGTGGTTTCACCTGTAGTGCTGTTGGTTGCAGTACTTCCATGTTTGATCTGGTGTCTCGTGAGAAGCAGAGGTAAGGACATTTGTTTTACTTGTCTGCCATGATATTTCTCTGGGATTTTAGGTTGTGTCAAAGCTTACACTGAACCTTGGTTGCTTGTAATGTAGAATTTAAGTTTAATCCCATGAACTCAGCTGAATCATTGATATCTGAAACATAGGAAACTTTCATCCATGCATGTAGGGTTAGTCCAGTCTTATCAGTTTTTGGGCTATAGTCAGTAGGACTTTCTAAACTTTTCAAGTTAACAAAGTGAAGGTAAAAATAATAATTGTTATTCTGAAGGAAAAAATGTACATTTGTGTGGTTAGTTGCTCAAAAATGCAAACCAGGTTGCAGTTTCACATCCTTTTGATACGTGATGATTCATAGCTTTTGAAAAGAAGTCTTCCTTCAGTGCATGCAAATGTAATTGTGCCTACTATCACGAAAGGCTGGGTGGAAAAAAAAACACATGAAATATTTGTTAACTATTACTAATGCGCTTTCACCTCAGAGACAAACCCCTCTGGCCTACTTTGTGTAGGAACATAGCCTCTTTGAAATATTCGACACCCCGTGACCTCAGAAACCACAGTTTATGATTTCCCGTACATGTACACAAATGCAGGCTTTTGCTGACTGTGCGTTCCTGATGTCATGCTAACGTGGCCCAACCCGTTGTCCACAAACACTTCAGCAAACAGACAGATGCTGGAGATAAACTGCACTCCTCTGCATCTTGTTTATCTTGTCTGTTTCCATTTCTACATTTCCATTCTAAGCTCTTACCAGTGGTGCACAGTTCAAAGTGAAAGCAAATCAATAATAAAGTCAGACTTTATCAAGCTATAACAGAATGAAAAGTTTTACTTAGATAGAATTGATTTTAATTCGATTTCACAACTATGAGTTTTTATCATTCACCCCAGCCTTTTTTTTTTTTCAAAAATGAAAAAACTATATCTCTGCAACTACGCAGTCTATTTGAATAATTCTGGTGTCATAATAAAAGGAACACTTGACACGTGACATTTGTTCAGATGTGTAAGTATCAGTATGTATGTGACTGGCTCAGAGTAAATGAATATGTCGCACAGCATTAATGGAAGATTTAATTTCCACCTAATACAAATTCACACTTTCACAATGGGTATCTCTTTGAAACGATGCAGTTGCAGCTCTAAATCTGAATCAAAGAATAGCAACATATGTGGACATTATCTCTGCCAAGTTTGAGTCTTATGAAGTGAGGCAGAGTCAAATAAGGAACAAGGAATAAACAGAATGTTTCATTATGTAATTATACCACATATAATAATGTGGTTGTGGAAGTTGTGGAAGTGGTTAGGGTTAGGGTACGTGTCATAATACCAGACACATTTTTATTAAAGGAATGATTTTTTAGTTTCTTACACCATCTTCTCGTGTAAGAAAGTGTATGAACAAAACCTTGAACTGTTCCTCTAAAGTCATAAACTATTATGCTCCTTCCACCTCAGCTCTATTCAGAATGACTTCCCTTTAGCTGACCTTAAATTTTCAGCTCTTATAACAAGCAAACCTAGGTCTTGCAGTGATAAAGTTATACTTGACTCAATAGTTCACCTGTTTTACTTCTTGTACAGACAAACAACAAGAACCACCACCACCACAAAGCTCGTATCCCACAGTACAAGTAAGAAAACCCATGTTTTCCCATCTTTCTACATCATCAACAGCTGTAGTAATTCTTCAGTTTGACTCTGATTGTCTTTGCAGGAAACAGAGGCATACAAGAATGTGCATGGGCCCTCACTGGTCTACAGCGTCCTGGACTTTCCCAAGAGACCTTCAGCAGTTATGGAGATTAATCCCAATGATACCGAGTACGCTGCTGTCAGTTATCTTCCAGAAAATAGAAGAGTGTGACACTCATCTGAACGTAAAGCAGCTGGTCTTTCTTGGTTTGAGTATGCAAGATGACATATAATCTAAAAATATATTTCTATTAAGTGTGATAAATACTTTTTTTTATAAAACAATGATGGCTCCTCACTGCCTGTAGGGTCTTTGCAATAATAAGCACAAGTGTTTAGAGGGCACGAGTCACTGATCTGCATGGGCGGTAAATATGTAGGTGTGACGTTGTTCTTGGTGGTCTCGAAATTGAAATGTTGAGGCAGTTGGATTCTTATCGTTTTTTGTTTGCTCTTTACTTGTTTCAGCAGTGGGACATAGAGTCACTGCATTTGGGCCTCATGGATGATCTAAAGGGGGAAAATATGGAGTGATACTAAGTTGAATGAATATGATGATATTTCACTATCCTGCTGACCTTTGTTTCACTAAAACTAACTTGGATCCTTTTTAATTGGTCGCTTCCCCTTATCGCTGTTAACGGTGGATAAAAAAAAGTGAAACTGAATGAATTCATCCTATTAACAAATATGTTATTCCTCTATGTTATGGAATTTTCTATTCTTAGGTTACACAAGGTCACATGTGGGTGTTGAGTTCCTCAGCAGTATTAATTGTTTGGCTTCGATTGGGAACAGTAGGTGCCAGTCTATCTCAACACTGTGGTGGCCAGGGTCGCAGAGACCTATTGCTCCCTTCCTAGACATAATAGATAGCTTGTCGTTGATGTTCCAATCTGCGTAAACAGACAACAGTGTCTCCAGACTAGAATATGCTGACAATAACACCTGCATGGGTAAAAACATTCTCTTTGACTAATTCTGGGTGTATAATATTTGTGGTGTTATCTGTAGAGGTTTGAAGTCTAACCACCAGGATGACTTTGGCAGAATGTGAAGCTGACTCAGGCACTTCTGATGCACCATGAGAGTGTCTCTAATTCTCCTCAGCCAAGTGTCAATAAATAATACAGTATAAGACATCAGAGGCTCCTGAAGACTTTCTTCCCTCCTGACCTCACCATTGACCTTTGACTTCAGCAATTTCTCCACAACAATCTGTGCCATAGATCAAATACACATCAATGAGCCACATGTTCTTTATAATAAATGAACATAGTTTACGTTGAGTCCAACATTCACAGTTCTGCTGTTGTAAATACTCACAGGAGCACAGAAAAAACTTCAGTCTCCAAATGCATAAAGGTTGTGGAGGGATGGCAGATGACTGACAAGATATTATAATATTTATTCAGGAAATCGGAGGCTACACTCTTGCCCATGAAGTTGGAATAAAATATTTTTTACATCTTCTCATGAAATGATTGTGACAATGTGGTTTATTCTTGATAGATAAAGTATACATTTCACTTTATTGATCTCTTCCAAACATATCACAGTGAAATTCAAACCACAATTAACCTGATGTATTTAAATAAGAATAAAAAGGGGAATGTGTCTGAAAACAAAATTATTTCAACTTTATGGGCAACAGTGCATCAGTCTTTAAATCTGATTTTCTAAAATGAAATTCTGTCTGTTTTTCCTCCATTTTTCCTCTCCAAATAAAATTTAGACTCAGTGCTGAACTTTGCCACGGAAACCTTTATGGCTTGTTTATTAATATTTTTTATCACCAGCGAGAAGGTGTGATATCCTGACACACTCTCTTGGAGTTTCAGGTTCAGTATTTTTCATCTTTTCTGTTTTCTCATTGCTTTTATCACAGTTTTGACTCATTGCCTTTCCTTTGTTAAGACAAACAAAACTAAGAGTCTTTAGTGAAATGAAACAGTCTCAGGAAATGGAGACATTTTATTTATAGACAGAGACCTGCTACCATCTCAGTAGTACTGTATATTCACAGACCACAGATGTGATTTTCCATTTACAATGTGTGACACTGTGATAGCAGTTTGGTACATTGACACAAACAACTATCTGACACTATCTTACTGCCATTTTCACGGCATGGTCCCTGAAGTTCTCTTCTGGCAGGTGCTTATCAATCTTTTGATAGATTTGTCAAAAAATAAATATTGATTTATGTTCTCAATGCCACATATTCATATTATTAATGTGTATTGTTCATATAGAGTAACTAACTCACCCAACATATTTGTTCACTAGTGACAGACAAGCAGGTAGATTATTCAGCCCGGATGTTGGTTGTTACTCAGGAAGGAAAGTAACCAGCCAAGCTGGTAGATAATGATGTTTGGTTTTGTTTTGTTTTTTTAAATGGTGCCCACAGCCACACACAATCATACAAACACAGAAGTTTATTCTCTGCTCTGAAAGTACATTTTGAAATGTATCAAGCTGTAAAGCCTCTTGTCCTGTCTTGTCCTGAGTTATAATCTCATGTACTACTAAACTGTTTCTTGAAATGCACATATTATTTTAGAAATGAATGTCAAAATACAGCCATAAACTTTATTGTTTTGTGTGCAAATAATGTTCTGTGTCTATCAGTGTTGAGTCTCTATGAGTGTCTTGTTGTAATGGCAGTATTTTTAAGGCAGTGTTAAAGATAAAAACACACCGTGCATGCTTCACAGTGTGTTTAGTTCAGTATAACTGCATGCTCAGCTTGTTGAATTAATAATGTCCTGAATTAAATGTCTCACAATCATAGCTGCTGTCTCTCTTTCCGTTGAGTTAAACTTTAAGCAGGTGGAGCTTAAAGATCACACTTCTTGGTGGCACAAGTCGTGCCAACCTGACCGAGCATTCGGTATGTAAAATCATGCAGCACTTATCCACGATAGTTGCTCTCATGATGGAGCTAACCTTAGCGCATCAGAGGGGCTGGCTGAAGTATATAGTAGTATATACCGATATAACTCCACCATTTATTTTTTCTGTGTAACCTACATGGTGTTGTCGCTCCGAAGCTACATACACGGTCCTGGCTGAGGATGCTAGTTCAGCATTTTAATAGAACGAAACCTAGATATGAACACCGCAAAGTCTGTATTAGCGGTTTCGATTTTGCATCAAGCCCCCAAAAAGACTGAAGTCAGCCCTGTTGCAGATTGGCTTGTGGTAACTTCTATGATCCGCCTTACTTTTATTACTCTTTTGTTTAGGCCAATGCAGTTAAAAAAGTCAGTTTCATTTCATCCTAAAACCTTATAAGCATGCCCACGTAAAGTAAGAGAGAGAAATAACTGAATGAGTGGCCAGCTAGTCTCTCACAGCCCAGGCATGTAGAAGAGGGTAAACCCCAGAAAAATCATCAACTGCCTTCAGTTCTGACATTTCTTCTACTCATTTGACAATGGAAACAAAAAGTCATGTCAGTTACAACTTCTGCGTAATCACAGACCAGGTTGGTTTAATTGGGTGAAACAGGACACCAGATCTGAATAGTTTGTTAAATGGTTTTGGTATCATGCACAATTACTCTATAATAGTGACTGAAAAGTATTCAGTATTATGTTTCCCTAATGCATATTCCATATGTTTCATCAAATTACATCAAATTAACTGACACAAACCAGGTAGCAGTAAATAAATACAGCTGGATTTCTTGAATAAATGAATGAATCTGTAATATGCACTATAGTCTGCTGGGTAATCTGTACATACACAATGCACAGGGACCTGGAGGAACGAGACGGTCAGTATAAGCCAATGTCTCATTTTTGTCCGACTCTATCAAGAGTTTAGAGTTATTGTTTCACTGTGGCCAAACAATACATAGTTTTATATATATTATATATCCATATTACATTATACTTGGTAAGTGTGACATAAAGTTAAGGTTTGGGTTAGTAGGGTTAAGTTTGTTTGTTACCTTCCATGTTCCATATCAACAAACAGTATTTTACACCAATAAAATTAAATGCTAAACTTTATTTCAAGAGCCATCATGAGTTACACTGAAGGAGCCCCATGAGGAAATATTTAAATGCCCTCAAGACATGTTTCATTAAATATGGAAACACTCCGCTCACAGTTACATTTGTCACATATGTGTTTTCCACTAAAGAGATTATAGTTCAGAGATAAGAGAGGATAAAATTGCATCTGCATCTACTCCTTCTGACTTTCAGTTGACTGTGACTCATTTTAAAAGTTTAAATGCGGCACATGGACCACATGGATCAAAAACAGCCTTCCAGTGTACCTTGCCTCAGTCTGATGATTAGGTGAAAGATGAAAAGGTCAAACATCCGAGTGAAGAAACAACAAGAAAAACTCATTGTTAGGTGGAAGGAGGGGGGGTTAGCATTTCTCAGACACGATCCATTTTGCTGAATAAAAATCTATAATCACCAAAGTGAACTGTTGCTGTCTCGCACGTGGTGAGGTGAAACTGGACTTCGTTGTCTATTGCTAGTGTGCATGTTTGCTGCTACGTGTTGCAGTGTCACAAGCAAATACTGCACTTTGCACACCATGACACCCACCTATACTGTACTGAGGTTTCTCATAAACAAAGCTCACTTTCCCATTACTGTGCTATGTGCTGCTGCATCTTCCAGCAGCAGCAATGAAAAATGCAGGCAATGATAAACAAACGTCAACTCACCAATGATCTCAAACTCTTTCATTTAAAGGATTATCATAGACTTGAAATGGTGACAGCCATCAGTATTTCATTGGAAAGATTGGAAAAAGCACAAATATAATCTTCCCAGGTTGGGATCTGCTCGTCTGTAGTATTTCAGCCTTCTTGCTTCTTCTTGTCTGCTTTAGCCCTTTCCACTTGGTTGCTGTTACCTGTCGCTGAATGCTGTTATTATTTGAGGATTAGCTATTAGTCATCTATTCATCGCTGATATTTCCTAGTCCCTTGCAGTATGAAGAAAAGCTTCCAGTTCCAAGCCCAGAACCAGCTTCTGGCCTCCTGTGTTGGTGTTCTTGCCATCAACCAGGGCAGAAAGGATAACTTTCACACCAAGTGTCTGCATGTACCTAACACCAACAAGGCTATTGTTGTTTGCTTTAGTGCTGATGAAAGCATCCTTGTCCAACTGGTATTTGTGTGCTGTTACTGCCAGGTTGACTGCCGTTGTACAAGGCTTTTTCTATTGTGTTTTACTCAATAAATGATTATGAAAGATCCAGTGTATATGTCTTCTTTTACAGAATATGGCAGAAAGGAAATAAATTATCCATAACTATATTTTCATTTGTGTATAATCACCTGTTTTTGTTACCTTGAAATGAGCATTTTATATCTACAGATGCTGCTGGTCCTCTCCCATGGAGTCCACCATGTTTCTACAGTAGCCAAGAATGGACAAACTAAACATTGACACTAGATAGAGCGTTTCATGTTTTTTGCCTGTTTCGGGTGAGGTTAGGGGTTGGTTCCAATCAGCAACTTTTAATTTGTTGAATTTGCTGCTGTCATGGAGTGTGATGTACTGCTGTGTGTAAATTTAAATTGTGTCTTTGTTTGTTAAGTGCTGTTCTGTCACCGTGCATATGTTTTAAATTGTTGCCATTTGCTACACGCAAGCTTCAATTTTGCAAATTGCTGACATATTAACAATACCATTAGGTGAGGAGCGGAAACCACATCAGTTTCTGAGGAGTGTTATGGAAATAATACTTGTTTGCGTGTGTTAATAATCTCTGATGACTAGTAGGCGGGAGGTTGACATACATTAGATCCTGTTTTCCACTTGACATCAGCAGAAAGACCAACAAGCTATACTTTTAATCTGGTTTCAGAAGTCAGTGAGGAAAATTCATATAATTCGTTTTTAATTTTCCCCAAATATTCTCATTTTACCTACAGAGAGAGCTCCTTAGACACCTGAAATATGAAAGTATGAGTGATTGTTCGCTTTGTGTTGTCTTTCCAGAATCAGAGACACTTTCACTTATACAGAAATCCCTTTTTCTTTAATGCAAATCATCTGTGCTGTTTTACATCCAAAGGCTACCTAATCAGGGTGCACATGAGCGAGATGTGTAGTGTTTGTTTGATTAACCATTTATCGATCTATTTGTGATCCTTTGTGTCAGAATAATTCTTTCCCAACATGAATCTTGACACCTTTGCTAGCATCACAACATTCTTAATTCTTTATCGTTTCCAGATGAACCATCTCATAGACCAAGCAAGAAAAGCAAATGTGGAAGTAATAACATAAATGATGTCTGGAACAATGCAGCATTTAACAGTATTATTGGTTGCACGTGTTTGACAAGTCAACATATCTGCTGTAAAAACTCAAAAAGTTAATCAAACATAATTCAGGCACAGAAAAACAAAAAAGACTGAAATGCTGAGGTTTTAGCGAGGATATGATCTCACAAAATACTGTTGGAGCGCTAATCTGATTACTGAACTTCCTCCTCTTTATGACAAATGTTTTCCTTTTAATGACTAATCAATACATTCAGGATGTTAAGGAAAAGCCCCGCAGAATTTTTTTTTCTGTGGTGGAAACTGTCAAGATACAGTATGTAGCTAAAACTTCACATACAGTATTTATCATGCCTTAACAAGGGTCCATTGGTGCAACCACATGGGTTGCACATGCAACCAAAATTATGTGAAAGTGCAACTAAACATTTAATTAGTTGAAATTCATTCCCTATTTGATAGTTATTTGAGTTTAATTAATTCAGTTAATTTCAGTCATTTGCTTTTTACATTTTTTTTGTACAACCACAATTTCCTCTTTTAATACTGATTGCAGCTGCTCTCCTCTTCTTCTATCTTCCCTTTCCAGATGCTTTGCTCTCTGCCTGGTTGTGTTGGAGGTTCACTGGAGGCTCAAGCACCAAAAATAACAGTTTCCTGCAGCTTTAACTGTGAATTAAATATATCCTGGGAACTTTCCGTCTGCTTAAAGTTATATTAAGCGACCGGAAATAATGATCTGATACTGCAACAGACATTTTCCTTTATACATATCTCTCTAATTAAACATAATGTCTGTTTATTTTTCCACTTATACTGACTTTCCCACATCACCTTCTCTACCTTCGGACCCTTGCTAACTGTTCTTTTTTTTTATATATATAACTTTTATTTATTAATTGTAAGACAAAGACATCAAAACAAAATACAATTTCTTACAAGAATACAATTCCTTCTACAGTGCATACAAAAATACAATTTCTTTTCTTTCTTTTCAAACACTTTAAGAACTTAAATGAACAACGACTCTCCCCCCCGGCCCTCTTACATAATAAAGTATAGCACAAATAAGTAGGTATAACTACACACATGTGAAATAATATCATACATTAAATAAATAAAATGACAAATGCACACTTGCAGGGGGGGGGTCATACATTGCCATCTACTGTATTCTTACGAAGAAACCTCCTGAGCTGGCAGACCATCTAGATAGTTAAGCAATGGTTTCCAGTGAGTGTAAAACCTGTCAGATGAGCCTCTGAGTGAGAATTTGATCTTCTCCAGTTTCAGAAGACTTAAAATATCATGTAACCAGACTTTAATTGATGGTGGTTGAGGAGCCTTCCACAGTAAAAGAATCCTCTTACGAGCAATAAGGGAAGCAAAGGCAATAACATTATTTTGAGTGGCTGTGGTACGGAGGTCGTCTGGGGGCTTGCCGAAGATCGCGAAATATGTGGGGTTGGACTTAGATTTATGCCTAGTATATCTGACATTGTTTTAAAAAATAGTTGCCAGAAGTTAGACAATTTGGGGCATGCCCAAAACATATGGGTAAGGTGCATGGAGTCTGCAAGCATCTACTACATCTCTCATTGAATTTGTCTGGATAGAGCTTTGAGAGTTTTTCCTTGCAATAGTGAAGCCTGTGAAAAACCTTAAATTGTATTAGTGAAAGTCTAGCACAGCTAGATGTCGAGTTAACACCCCCATAGCCCCCTCCCAGAAGGTCTCAGAGAAACTCAGTTGGAGTTCTGACTCCCAATTTGTCTTGATCCTATGTAAAGTAGATTCAACTCGCAAATATACCATCAATGTACAAGCTACATAGTCCAAACTACATAGTCCTGTGTTCTTTAAGGTGGAGAATCGCAGGTCGATCCTTGCTGGAATGAACAGGTAATTATTACAGATGGGAGTTGCTAGAGGGACCTTGCTAACTGTTCTGATGGGGAGCAAAACCATCCCCAAACATTGTTATTTGTGTCAGATTTGATGTCTGATTCAAACAGCACTCAATAGATTTTTCATGAATGTACACTGACAGGATGAAGATGAATTCTGAACCCAAAAGTTTATGAGATGCTTACCTCGTTGGTCTAAACTGCAGCTGACACTGACCCCTGGTGGAAAGGAGCCACAGTACAGATGGGAAACTTCCATAGATTTATTTCAGTCTGAAGGCAGCAGTTTTTATTCCTGCTCACTTGTTTCTTTAAGAACAGGGCAAAGCCATGTGTTAGTTTGCACCAGAGAAGGTTAAACTAAGAAAGTAAATTTGGTTGATGTAGAGGCAAAATACTTGTTGAAGAATGAGAAATTATGAGAGAAGTATGAATATGAAGGGATGAAAAGATATTTCTATTATTTATATACTATACAGTTAATAACATATTCATCAGTTGCGTAGATTAAAAGACAGTATATAAAAATAGTACATTATTTTATACTGAAGGGGGGGGGGGGGACCTAAAATTAAAAGTAAACAATATCTGTATTACCAGTAGGTAATAATGTTTGTTTGTTTTTTAAAATATTCATCAACACTATGAAAGCCACTGATTTACAATCCAAGAAGAGATAGCTCTCACTGATTATGACTTTTCAAAACCAAAACCAAATCAGCAGATGCATCTATTCTGCCATCTGTGCTACAGTTTATTCAAACAGTTTGGTTTCGTACAATCATAAAGTGCATTCAGGCCTCTTGTCTGATTGAATGACAATAAAATAATTCAAATTAAATATTGTATGTTCATAAAAGCCGGTGTACATTTACTGACCTGACAGAATTCCATAACATGGGACAGCTGATATTACAGAGACAGACATCGTTCACTTTTAGTGTTGTTATTAAAACCGATAAAACAAATCACAAAACCACAGCAAACATTATTATATCTTAATGAAGTGACTGGAGCAGGGTCCCTTGTGTTTTTAATTAATATAATTGTACATAAGCCTAAAAGAATGTCATTTCTTCACATTTTATACTGGTGACAGACAACTGTATCTCTTATTCTTTATTCCAAATAATCAGACAACTTCTTGTAGTACAAATAATAATCACTGGTCTAGTCACCAGAGGCAGTTTTTGTTTGCATTGTTTTTCATCTCTTCAGTACGATCTTCCATCACAAAGGAAATAACACAGAATAAAACTTTAGCCTACAATACAATCAGAGGGATGTACATCCATTTTGTCCAGAGTACATTTTAAATGACCAGTGTATAGGATTTGGGCGCATCTTCCGGTCTAGTTGCTGATTGCATTGCATTGCCTCACCCTCTCCTTCCTAGCATAAAAGAAAAACTATGGTGGCTGTGAACTGTGCAGTGTCAGTGTTTTGTTGACACCTGTTTTGAGATTAGGAGGAGGCAGTACCCTGCAGTAGTTTTTCAGGTCCCTATGCAACTTGCATTGTGAGTGTGACAGATATGACAAGTAGCAGAAGAGTTTTAAATTCTGGTAAAAAAATGTAGTTTATTCTCATTATCATGAAGTAATTAAGGTATTACTTAAAATGTACTTAGTAGGACATATCACTCTGCTTAAGGGGGCACAAAAAGAGTAACTAATGATGAAGTGATGAGTCATTGTGAGTCAGAAGCTGATTCAGAGTGCTTGACTCATAAGGAAAGTGGTCAATGTGTCAATTCAAATGTATTCCTGAAGTTATCATCTGATGATCTGATTAAATAATGTAGCATCTCTAGTAAATTATCATTATCTACCCTACTATAGTCCTCCATTCAAAGATATTCACCACTTAATACCACCACTTAGCGCAGTTGGCATAGTGCCTTGTTTATAATAGGGTGGGCGGTGGGAGATGGTGTTGCGGTGGAGGGTTGGGTGTGAATGGGGGGTGGAGGGGTTTTATTGTGCGAATCACTTTGTGTTACATATTTTGTATGAAAAGTGCTATACAAATAAAGTTTGATTGATTGGTAATAGCGATTCAAAAATACCAGTCACCATGCCAGTTTTGTCATAGTTTAATCATGCAGATATTAAAGAATGCAAAATATATTCTCTCACATCAAGCGAAAGATGTGAAGAGTGATACAGCTGTCTACTACCAAGCTACTACAAGAAGACAGGTAGCTTAGCTTAGCATAGCAAGACAGGAAATGGGGGAAACAGCTATGTGTGGTTTTGCAGGGGGCACATGTATCTGACTGTTTTGTTGCCAAAGAACAGTAACTTCCTGGAGTCACCAACTGGCCCCAACCCTGTATATCACATAACTGACTCATAAAACAGGAAACTGTCATTTTCATACTTGTCATTGACACTGTGGGCTGTCGAATGGACACCAGAACTGGCACAGACAAAAAGTAATTATGTGAAGCAAAAGTAAAAGTATGCATGGACATGAGAAGTATATGGGGGCTGCAGCACCCTCTAAAACCCATCATTTAACTTGACAGTTATTGTAGTCGATTATATCTCCAACAACCTTATTTCCAACCCTGAGTGAAGCAAGACAGGTTGGATCTATAACATGTGAGCACATTGCACTAACGTTTTTAGGGAGTCAAAATGAGAGAGACCGAGAGAGATCCACTCTGCCAGTTACAGCATACGGTAAATGCAATTACTGTCATGCACGGTGACACATATAGGCTATTAGTAACAGGATGTGTGATTTGGTTGTAGATCGAAGCACTGAAATATATCTAGTAACTAAAGCTTGCTCTTATTTTTTAAGGTTTAAAAGAACTGTACCCTCTGTTACTCTGTTAACAGCAAACAGTGACAGGTGTCTCATATGAACGAGTACATCGCTGATTAAATGAGCTTCAGTAGTACTTATGCATTAGTTCAGCGTTTCTCTCTGTGTTGTTGCTAGATACAGTATATCGTATATGTATATATATGCACAAGCGTGTGTGACGTCATTAAATATATACGAGTTAGAAAGGTTTCTCTCAACTCTGACGTGCAACAGTGTGAGAATATGTAACACCAAAACGTATTCATTCATTACTAAACAATGTACTACACATACACTACATATGTACTGTGAAGTTTTGTACATTACTGCTGCATTAATTTGTTATATTTTACTGCTGATGTGGTTTAAGGTTGCTCTAATTTTAATTACTTTAACTTTAAGTAACTAGTAAAGCTGTCAGATAAATACACAGACATGCAAGAAGTAAATAGACACCTTTAATTTGAATTTTAATGAAGGTGTCTATTTACTTCTTGCATGTCTGTGTATGTCTGTATATTTATCTGACAGTATAAAGCTGCATAAACACTGTTTCTGTTCCACTGCACATTATGTTTGTCAGACGTTTCCTTACTATCTGTGGTCACGACAGATGATTCTAATGTAGATGTGGTGAGAGATAAACTTTGACTGTCACGTGCGAAACAATAACATTCTTTTCAATAACATTTGAGAGAAACAATACAGGAACCAAGAAAAAGAAGATCTCTTTTCTACAGAGAAAATTCATGTGCTGTGTGCTGGAAAGTGCTGGAAGTGTCGTCACCTTGTACAAATCAGCATGGTATGTTCTAGTTTGAACAAGGTAGATCGAAATACCACAGAAGTCTCTTTGGTTATGAGTAATGTAGCATAAGCTACCTTTTTTTTTAAGGTCATTGTGCTTTTGTGACCACTTCCTGTCACATGTTCATGTCACACTGTGCTTCTCAGCCATCACATACGCAGGTTTTTTGTTTTTATAGTCTCAGGTTTCATTTTCTACTGACCAAACAATGGGCCAGACTGTGTGTGATGTGTGTGATGTTGGGTTTATGTTCACGTTTATGTTTAAATGCAGTGACTAGCAGCTCTGTGAGGCTGTAACACTTATAGAAAAGAAAGCTTAATTAATTCAAGGTTGAAATCCACCTAAACTAATCTTTGCAGTCATGGTGAAGTAAATGTATTAATTGGCTACACATTTTGTTACACACAAAGCCGTGCAACTTCTAGCATGCCAGAAAGTAAAGAGGTCATGTGCTTCTACTAAAATATCTCCTGTGTCTGGCTTCAAATAAAGTCCCTTGTGTCTATAGTGAATCCTTAGATACCTCTGGTTATTACATGAAAAAATTAATATATTTACAAACTTATATATTATTGTCATGTATTTGTTATAGTCGTGGTTCTCGGTTTCCCCAGCTGACAAAATGATGTCCAGAACAGCGGATTAAGTCTTTATTGCAATCTAAAAAACTGAGTTAGTCTGCAGATTAACTGATTTTTCATCAACAGTACACACATGTGACCATTTGGTATTCACCTGTTTCACTGGTTTCACTCAAAACCTTTTCCCAGACGTCAAGAAAATTACCATCCAGTCTTTAAGTCAACAAAAATTTAACCTTATGTATTTGTGTAATTTTGTGCTGTGAAACAGTCAAATCCATTTCAAGGCGAGTCCACCTTCACATCAAAGACCAAACCATTCCTGTATATCAGCATGGAGATTTCATTGTCCAGATCTGTCATTTCTCCTTCTCTGCAGCTCCTCAGTGCCTGATCTGTAGAGCCGGGACCCAAACAATTGTCACTGGTTCCTCCTGACATCCTTGAATCACCCCGCTCATTTTCCAGGTCCTCGTCAATGTCATCATCCCAGTCTCTTCGAAAGATAATAGTCTCCTCTGCGTCCTCAATGACACACTTGCCCTCTGGACGTAGCTGGCACAGCGTCAGTTCATGCACCTCTTCCTTTCCCTCCAGCATCTCCTGTCGTACGTCACATTAGCATGAGAAGGCAGTAAGATATTTAGTGTACGTGCGTAGTGAGCATGCTAACATGACATAACACTAATGTTAAGCAGGTATAATGGTTACCTTGTTCCCTCTTAGCATTTGCATTAACACTGAACAGGGAGTACAATAGAACAGAACATCATGTTGAGGGTAGACGAAAGGTCATTAGGGTTCATTCTCTGGGGATCCTGAATGTCTGTACAAAGTTTCTACGCAATCCATCCAGTAACTGGTAGACTGACCAACCAACAGACCAAGAAATAGACAAACAACGAGAAAGACAGCTGTCATAGCTAAGATGAATAAAATTTACAATAGTGCTGCACACAATGATGCAGTAGAGTGTGTTGAGCAAAGCTGGTGTCACTTTCAGATTAAACAACTGAAACCTCAGCTATCTGAAATTGGACATATCCTGAAAATCTCCCTACAATATATTAATTTTACCATCTGGCTTGAGACATCATGTTTGTCCTCTTAACTTTATGTGTTGTAAATAAAAAGTCAGTTAGGAAGGAAGGCCTTTCAGTCTTGTGAGTCATCATTTTCCAATTTACTCAAGTTGAGTTTGTGGGTTTCACAGCACAATCCAGGTGCACACTTATTTGCAACACAAAAGCAGCTGACAGTTTGATTTACTGCACACTGTTTACTGAGTTCTGCTTTCTGATTAAATCAAAGATTTGTGGTTCTCACATCGTCTTTCAACAGATTCATTAGGGACTTTCCTCCATTTCATTTGCTTCCTTGGAAAAAGAAGACACATCCAATCGTACCAGCTACCTCTGTTTGTCTGTGTTTTACTTTTAAATAGCTCACAAACCAAACACACATGCACACATATTAACACGTATGCAACTCATTTGCTACCTCATTGCCATCTTGTGTAGACTCAGGATGTCGCTGATGTTGATGATGGTCTTTTGTTGGTTTTCATTATCATAATAAAGTGTATGTCAGCCTCTTGTGGTCTCTAGACAGGATTTTATAATGTTGAGCCACCATGTTGGATTTGGAAGGAAATCTGCTTATTGCTTTACGGCACAAAATTGCAACAAATTGCTAAACAAAGCATACAAAGTGGAAACTTTCAGAATTTCAGTCTCTGAATCTTGAAATTGAGCTTGTCTTTTTAAAAGTTTTATATTTTACCTTCTTTGGTGTTTTATGATCTTTACAATGTTTTATGCATTAGAGAAAAACTCCGACCACTGTGGACAATGAAGTTGTACGTTTTGTGCTGAATATCGGTGTGAAAAGAGTGCAAGTCATTTGCAAAAAGGTTAAAACCACAAACTTCCCCCCAGGCACTTGTGTGTCTACAGTGAAGGTCTACAATGTATGAACAACGAAAAGTCTAGCTGTCAGCAATTCAAAAAGGCAAAAACTCCACACATGTTTAACAAATACACATGCCTGATAAAAATCTCTTACCTGAGTCTCTGGCTGATAAGGGGTAAAATCTGGAATAACAGGTGTTGGCACAGGAGGGAAGACCTTGTCTTTGATTCTGTGTATTACAACAGAGAGCAGAAAACTGTTACAGCTACAAATCATTCAGCTACAACTAAAACAATACCTCAGATAAAGCAAACGTCTCAAAGCCGCGTGTAGTTTTTTCAATAACAATTGCAAACAACTACGAGACAAAAACTTAACTGAAGTAATTTAAGTTTAGTTCTATAGACACTTTAAAGAAAGTCAGACAGTCACTTGTGTCGCTGGTAATCAAATGGGACAGAGCTTGTTGTCCTCATGCATTATGTATGTATGACTCATGCATACATACATGTTTTGTAGATTTATTAATACGTTTATCTCAAAATGTAGAATATTTACATTAGGGGTCGCCTACCTCTTCAAGATACAGGTGCACACTGTTGAGATTAAAAAGAACAAAATCAGCAAGCTGAGACTCCACAACACTGATTTGGGGAAAAGGGATAAAGAAAGATATGAAAACATTTGTTAGCACCAAGAAGTGGAAAAACATCTTTACTAGTATTGAAAAAAAAAGAAGCTGTATCAACATGAGAGATTGTTTTGTAAATCTGGTACCACTGGCAGGCTTCTCTGGCAGTGTGTTGATGGTTACTGTGGCTCTAGGTCCCTCTCCTATTCGTGATACTCCAGCCAGGCTGATGTTGTATTTCGCTCCCGGTGTCAAGTTTTCCAGATGGTATTTTGTCAGTGAGGCTGATACATTGTGGCACTCTGATGAAATGAGATGTGCAAAAACTTACAGAATGTTGTAATCACAGCTATGTGAAAGTTAGTATCAACAGAAATATTGTACTACATGTATGTACAGATTAATATCTGGTTTTGCAGAAAGCTACAGACGAGGGGGGGAAAAAGTGACTTCACACCAGTTGGCTCATCCTGTGAGCTGATTTTCACAATGCAGAGGCTGTAGTGTGTGAGAAAACTTTGCTGGGCCACAGAGGGAATCCATTTCCAAGACAGGCTGACAGAAGTCTGTGTTTCAAAAGGAGTGAAGTGCTGAGGTTCGCTGAGTGGAACTGCAGAAGAAAAAATTAGAAACGGTTTATTTTCTCCTGCGGTATGAGGGGATGCACTTGTGCTGTGCTCTATGACCCTGATGCAATAATGATCAGTGTCAGCATGATAACTCTTTAAATGCTCTGATTACTGCTGACGTGAGACAACACATGCATGCACTGCACAGCCTGGTAGAACAAGACTCTACAGCCATGTTAGCATCCCCAAAAAAATACAGCTGAAAGGAATGTCATTATTTCTGCAGTCAGCTTATTTGTTTATAAAGTATTGGACAAACTACATTTTTTACCTGATGATGACTATATGGAAAGTTAAGAGATCTCCAGAGTCATTCGGATTCATCATCTGGGGACCATGAACATCGGTACAAGGTCTCATTTAATAAATGCTGAGATACTTCAGTCTGGACCAAAGAGATAGAGCGACTAACTGACTAAACATTTCCGTCCGTCCAGTTTCATCCTACAGCTAGTGCAGCGAAAAATGATGCTTATTTATCGAGAGGTGTCAGAACAGGAAATGCTTATAGTTAGTTATAGTTTAAAAACACTTACCGCCCTCTTTTTGATAAAAGAGGCACATTTTAATTGTCCGTGGCTTCCTGTCATCACATATGTGCTCAAAGTAAAGGTAGCGGACATAATCCTGAATGGCTGTATCAGAAACAGAAAGAGAATCAAACTTTCCTACACATCAAATACTTCCAATACAAGTGTGTCAAAAGAGCAACGTGTTTCGTACTAGGATTTCCGCTGCATTTCCTTTGCAATGTGACCTATTTTGTAGTGGTGATTTTGCACCTTAGTGACATTACAAAATTAAGTCATGGACTAGCTCCTTTGAAAAGCAGAGGAGTTTAGGTAATGTGAGAGAAATCACTTTCAAAACAACTTACTCTTTCGTATTTCCTCCCTTTCTTTTTTTTTCATCCTTGCCGTCAGAGTGATCACATTTTCTGGCCTTGAATCTCCATCTTGAAGTTTGTACAACTCATGGCAAGTTTTCTTTTTTTTTAATGTTTTATCATCCAGTACCAATTTGTCACAAGCTGCCAGGGAGGGAAAAGAGTGCTTAATGTGGACTGGATCAATAAACATGATATGTAACATACTGAAGCACACACACACATACCTTTTAAATCCACATCAGGTTTGGCAGATACTTGTATGATTTCTGGAGGAGAAAACCCTGCTGCATTTTTGGCCATAACAGTGATGTTGACTGCAGAATACGAGACATAAGTAGTGTGCTTATTTGAGTTGATTTCAGATGTCCTTCTCATACAAGGACATCCGTGTAAGGACTGTGTATCCGTCAGAAGGTATTTTACTTCTGTGACTGCTGCTGCATGTGGCATCGGCTGTAGAAGAGAGCTCAGTTCAGACAAACACAGCAAACTGAACCAATTGAACAAGGCAGCGCTTATACTCAACTATGAAAGGTACAACCCAGTTTGGGAGCAATATGGGTAAATCGGTGAAACACAAAATGTTGTGCAGTGTTATGTCTGTAGAAATTGGTCGGGCTTTGATTCAAGGTGCTTCATCCATTTTCCCTGACACTCCTTAAGTGAATAGACACAGGGGTTATTCACTTAATGGACTTTAATTTACTTTTATCATTTTATTGTTTTTATTGTTGCAGTAGTGAGGTCTTGCCAAATTAGTCATTTGTTTCAATGCATGTGCATTCAATGTTTTAGTAAACTTTTTTTTTTTATCCCATTTCTTTATTTATTTTTGAAAAAGTTTATTCATTGTTTTCTATTTTTGTTCTTACTTCTTGCTCTGTGAAGTGCTTTTGGCAGCAGGATTGCACGAAAGGTGCTTTGGAAATAAAGCTTGCTTAGTTAAAACTGTTGTGAGTCCGTGGTGAGGTGGAACATTTTATGTTCATTTTTAAAAACTTAAAAGATTATGCATGCATGCAACTTTTCATAAAATCATCCAAATTAAAGTACAGCATTTTCATATTGCATATGTTTTATATTGCATGAACATAGTATAAGATACAATATTATATTATTATATTATAGGTCCACCAATAGGTTTGTGTGTGTGCAGTGTGTAGAGGGACTGAGCCTGCCTGATTATCAAGACTTATTTATTTTTAATTAGCCTCATTCTTGGTGTAATGGGTAGTTTTAGAACTAGTATCAGTCGTACAGGCAGTAATTTGCCGTAATTATTTCTGTCTGTCTGTCTGACTGTCAGGCGCCAGTACAAGGTTTGGTAAAAGAAGTAAAATGTTATATTTTATGTAGGAAAACTTGAAGTAGCTCACTCACGTTTTTCACACTTTCTGGAACTTTTCAAATATGAATTCTGTTTTTGCTTTTTGGCCAAGTGTCTGAGATAAACAAATAAACAAAAATAACTCAAATGTCAAGTGACCCTGGAGATAAAATTCTAAATTCTAGTTGATTGTTGTTATTAGTTATTTGTATTGTATTTAGGATTTGTTTTTGTCTGTTTGTGTCAGTCTAGATGTAAATAGGTCACCTGATCCATGTCCTATTTACAGCACATTATTACTCAATAAAGGACAAAATCATCAATGCGCTGGTGAGAGTAACAACATCTAGATGTATTTTGCCAAATCTAGACCAACAAGTGTGAGTGTGAAAGTGTTTCTTCACTGGCTTACCTTCCACGTTAGTATCACCTTTCGAGTGCCATTTGTAAGTCTTGTTGTCATGGTGACTTCAGGTTTTTGCTCCAGCTCTGCAGTAAAAACACACAATAGTAGTGAACAAACAATTTTTGTGAAGTTATTTTAAACCTAGTTTGAGCCTCTTTGTTTTAGGGTTTTGGAGTTGGATAAACATATTTTGTATTCACAGTTTACAGGATCCAAAAACAGAATAAGGGTCCTTTGTAGATTTCGCAGAATCAAAACACCGTAAATATTGGAAAGCATTTCATATTTAAGTTTATGCAGAGTGCACAGATCATTTTAGGTCAGTGTGAAACCACAAGGGAAGACTCAGTTACAGATATAACTCAGTGGGGATTGAATGCTCTTCTCTGTTGCAGTGACATTCATTTTACTTTTACTTTTACATTTAGCCCAGAGCAACTTTAAGATAATTCATTTGCTTCTTTGTGTATGATGATGTTAATCTGATTATTTCTATTAGAACAACAGATTTAGGTCCAAACGGTTAACCAAATTGGACATCAAGAAAACTTCACCTGCAGGAACAATCACAACTGGAGTCCAGTCGCTCCACAGTGGGTTACGGGCCAAATTGGACCGATGTCTGATTTGAACCCGGTAAGCTGTATCCTTCAACAGATTCACAACAGTGAGCTGGTCTGTTCAGATAAAAAGAAAAAAAAAGGAATTTCATCTCTTAATCTCTAGTAATAATTATCAAGGGATCACTAAACTGGGACTGCATTTTCACAGACAATTATTGCACACAATAAAGCAAAGATTTAATTAGTCCACCTTTTACATTTACACACATAAACACTCACATACTATAGGCAGGAATAGAGTAGGAAATAAAAAATCCAATAGATATGTATATATTTTTTTATTAAAGTAAGGAGACTAATCACACAACAATGTAATTTCTACGTACCAAAGACTGTTTTCTTGTCATAAAAGTAGGTTATTTTAAACTGTAAAAGAAACTCAGTATGTCAATGACCAGCTGGACTGTTTATTGTTTCCGAAGCAGCCCAGTGTATTCTGGTAGTTGTAGGCTTGCTACTTTTTTAGCAAAAAGGACTACTGCAGCCATTTTGTTCGGTTTTCTCTGGTCATATAGCATCAATTTAAAAGATATTGGCATTCTACTTTTGCATAGACAGCCCAGCTTTAATATGAGAAAAATGTTTTCAGTGGTGAAATACCATTTAAATTCTAGAGTGCAGAAATGCAATCATCTACTGTACATCTCAGTTAGGGCCAACAAGCACAGAATTCAATGTGTGGCAAGCAAGCTGCAAAACAAGGACCTTTCTTGTGTTGACGACATTGTTCGTCCATGTCCTTGGTTTTTCTTTGTTTTTCTTACTTTCTACATTGTAGATTAATACTGAAAACATCAAACTATGAAAGATATTATATAATAATAATATATTAAGTGTAAGCAAACCAGTTTTATATTTTAGATTCTTCAAAGAAGCCACCTTGATTACAGCTTTTCAACTCTTGGTATTCTCTTGATCAGCTTCATGAGGCAGTCACCTGGAAAACCTTTTCATTAACAGGTGTGTCTTTACAAAAGTGAATTCTTGGAATTTCTGGTCATCTTAACAATTTGAGATATCTATTTGATAACATCTAGTGTTGGTATGCAGTAAACAGCTCAATTCAACTACTGTAGTAATTTATTTTATGGCAAGACCCACTCAACTAAGAGAAACGACACTCCATCATTATTTTAAGACATGAAGGTCAGTCTGTCCGGGAAAATATCAAGAACTTCTAATGTATCATCTAGCAGTCACAAAAACCTTCAAATACTATGATGAAACTGTCTCTGCCTCAGGAAAGGAAGACCAAGAGTTAGCTCTGCTGCAGAGGGAAAGTTTTTATAGTTACCAGCCTCAGAAATCAACAAATAACAGGACCTCAGATTAGAGCCCACATAAATGCTACTGTTGACAGGAGGCTGCCTGAATCAGGCCTTCATGGTCGAATTGCTGTGAAGAAACCGTAACTGAGGGAGACCAAGAAGACAAAGAGAATTGTTCGGGCCAAGAAACACAAAAAATTGACATTAGTCCAGTGAACATCTGTATTTTGGTTTAATGGCAGTAAACAAATGGTATCTACATGTGTGGTTCCCACTGTGAGGCGTGTGGAGGTGCTTGGCTGGTGGCAAAGACTATAAGGGATATTTCACCAAGAAGGAGAGTGATCAAACCAAAACCCAAGTCAGAATGCAGAGTAAAAGAAAAGCAGCTAACACGTGCTCCACATATATGTGAACAACTTCAAAAAACTCTGAATGAGAAGGTGTTCCCAAACCTTTGACTGGTACTGTATTGGCAAATTGTTTTGGTTTCAAAACCTCTGACCAAGATAATCTTCTCTTCTGAGTCTACATG
Source organism: Larimichthys crocea (assembly GCF_000972845.2). Lineage (NCBI taxonomy): Eukaryota > Metazoa > Chordata > Actinopteri > Sciaenidae > Larimichthys > Larimichthys crocea. The sequence continues at coordinate 28,720,011 of NC_040027.1, forward strand.
TACCTGAGCTGGTTATGTAGTTGCAAACAAAAGCGGAGAAGCACAGAACCAACATAACATTTCATTCAAAAACATGAGACTACTTACACACTGAGCTGTCCATGGTGGTATTTATTGTCCTCTGTAACACCAATACATAAGCATGTTAAACATGTTAATTGATTTTGTTGTTTTTTTTAAAAAACAGCTTCAGATGGATTAAAAATGGGTAATTTGCCTCACGTTCTCCCATGATTCTGTGGGATGTTCAACTCGTTGGAACCGGATCTCGGCTAAAGCTGGATGCTTCTCAATTGCTCTCCAGCTCAAGCTGAGGTTGTTTTTTGCCCAGGATATGGAAATGTTTTGTGGTGCCTCATATTTAACTGTTGAACAAAAGGTTGTTTTTTTTTACACAATTTTGTGTATGTGTTTGCATTTGTTCACTATATTTGTACTGACATTGCAGCAGAAACAAAAAAAACAGGCATTAGTGTGTTCTCAGTTAACTTGCAGCGCAGTGTGTTTTAGTGAAATGAATGGAGCATCCTTTACCTGTCTGCCGAAGTTCAACAGACCTCCTGGCTGACGTGCAGCTGGACTTTCCTTCGTGAGCTACTACCCAAATGTCGATTGGACGATGCTTGATAAGCACTTCCTCGTTGATCTGAGCACTGGTCTCCTTAAAGCCCCCAAATTTTTTTTCATTGGATGAATATGTAGAGCTTTGACTGCAATAAAAACATCATGAGAACGTCTCACAAGTTCTCGGTGTTAAGGTGTGCATTAACTTCTTTACAGACAGCTTAAAAACAAACAGCAACCCTGGCTCTGTCCGAAAGGTAATAAAATCTATCTTTCAAAACTTTGGGATCTCCTCTAGAATTTAGAATAGAGTCATGTGGGTTTGAATTGCAAATTGCTGCCTTTTGAGAGGCTCATTTTGGAGATAGATTTGCACACTGAGAAGACTTATAGGAGTTTGTTTCCACTGTGACTCACTGGCTATTTGTTACAAGCAGTAAACACTCACAGGTCATTGATTGATTAGATGTCACCATTTTTAAATATTGCATGTCAAACACAGAACAAAACTCACTTAAAGTAGAGGTCAAACGTCACATCGCTCCCAGTCCTACTCATTGTCCATTCACATATGTAAATAGACTCGTCAGCTTTTCTTCGGAAGCACTGAGGACTGGAAGGAGCCTCACATGTTGACCCTTAGGAGTAACACATTTCAGAACAGTCATCAATTCATCTTTTTTATTGTTTATGCACTTTTAAAGTGCATCTTGTCCTCTTGATGGTACTCTTAATTTTGTTTTAGTTCTCCTGTGAAACACTTTGTAATACATTATACATCAATATTGTCATTCGGACAATGTTAGAGGTTGAGCCATCAGTCCAAACACTCCATCCTTTGTGCTGAGCGAACTCAAGCTCAAAACTGAGAAAACTCATCTCCTATTTGTAAGAAAATAACCTGCCAACATCTAAAATATACACAGAAAATGTAGATGCATTAGGAGGCAGCGAACAGTGCAGCGTTGCCGTCTGTTAGTGAAAACCACATGATGCTGATAAGCTAACCAACATTTTGTGGCTGTTCTTTTACTTCTACTATAACAATTCTCACTTTCACATGTCTATTGAAAATTCTTCACCATGTCACAATATGATCAGATAAAAGTTCATAGTAAACTAAAAGCTTAAGTGAAGTTAAGAAAAAAGAGAAGATAAAGGATTTTTTTAAGATTCACTTACCTTTGCTGACTGACGTAAAGAACAGAAACACAACAACAAATCCATGTAGTGAACGGCAGCAAGTTTCCATGAGGTATAGTGGAAGGTAATTCTTTAGCGTGTGAGAGTCCATGTACTCAACCTGTCTTCGTGTAACTCAGTTGTCTTGATCAGAAATGTCAGAGTTTCATGTCTCTCAGGTTAAATGAGCTGCAGCAAAAAAAAAAAAAAAAAAAAAAAGTTTCAGGGGCGGGGTGAGGTTGAGTTTCAAGACATACGGGAGACAGATACAGCCATTCTGAAAGTGACAACTCTTTGAAGTCATTTTGATCATTTTATATCTTTTTTTAGCTCATTCAACTGTTTTTATTGTTTGTTTTTTGGGGGGGGTTCACCTTTTCAGGCTGCTTGTCAAAGAAAACTCACCGGGAAGTACAAACACATACGTCTGTCTAGTGTTTGTATGTATGATCCATGATTAAAAAGAGGAATCAGTCAAGGACTTTGGGGCAGGAGGGGAGTAAGCAGACCCACAGTGCTTCAACTTCAGCATTTGAATTTGGTAACTACATTTTAAAACCACTTGTTCGATCTCTGGGGATAACATGATAGTTTTTAGCAAAAGTTAGTAAGAAATAATGGAAATAAGGTATATACTGTATACATGTTTGGGACTATTTTTATCAGTGCAAGTGTTCTTGCTTCAGCAGCAGGATGGTCCATGTGGGATTGCCTCAACATGAACTACCGTATGGTGTTCATGATAATGAAGAGACATGTCTAGTGTCACTGTCTTTCTCATAGTACAACACCTGCTTTGTTCCTTTAATAAAATTTGTTGACAGTGAAAAAAAGTACAGTATCACCTGTTTTATCGTTCCTCTGCACGTGTTTGACAGGTCGACACTGTTCTTGCTTTGGTTTGTTTTTAGTAAAATGTCAAGTTAATTTGCTTAATTCACTATAATATATAATAATTTATTTATTCTATTTAAAACAGCTAAGCAGAAACTATACAGTTTGCATTGTAGTCCTGGTCATTGTGGCACAAACTCCTTCTCGTTTTACATCTGCATTCTTTTCCCGTTTCCCATTTATACCAGTTTCAAAATGACAAAAACTCTTGCACTTTCTTTTTTAAAAGGTGAATTCTGTTCACACGCACAAGAGGAGCAGCAGCAGTGCCATGAAGACGCCTCATTTGTGCAGCACAGCTCATTGAGGCAGAGCTACATTTGAGGCCTGTCTGCAGCAATGTAGGCTGCAACCTCCAAAATCTCCTGCATAAGTTATATAAGTTCATTAATCAATTTAAAAATATAAAATAAATTAATAATATAACACTCACATTGGCCACTTTTCATAATGACTAATTTTACTTTTGATAACTTTCAAAAGAAAATTTGGATACATGGAGTACATTTAGCTGACGATGCTCTACTTTTACTAGTGTTTCTTTCTTTCTTTTTTTTTACACTTTTTACACCTCTCATAGCGCATCATAGTGTTATTAAGAATTATCACATAGTCAAAGTGTGTGTACGGAACATGCCAGGATTTGTATTCACCTGTTTTCTCAGCATAGATAAGTGTTATGTGCACAAAACTCTCAATGTTGAGTCACAACAGCCCAAAATATGACCATTTACTATTCAGGAGTGCAGTTTTTACCTGCTGAGAAATTTTCTCAGGCTAGGCTTAGTCTTAAAGTCTCATGCTAGGTAATATTGACAGGATATACTGTATATATTTTCTTTCTTGGGGAAATCCCACATTAGCCTCAGCAGTGTGCTCAGCAGATTCATTTATTACAGTTAGAGCGGAAACACACAGCCATTGCTGTGTATAAATCATACAGGAATATAATAACCTCATCCAAAAGGTTAAAAAATTAAATGCATTGCAGGTAGAAGAACGTATATGAAAAATGTAATAACAATTAAAATAACATAAATACCCAACAGGGGTAATGTGAATAACCAAGCTGGCAGCTTGTTTGTTTTTCAGTAAACATTTGAAAGGACACATACAAGCACACATATCCCCCTCCCCAGATCAAGAACAATCAAGGTCAGAAGTGAAAGACAAACAAAGGAGAGAGAAATGAATAGATAAGAAAAATAAAAACACAAGTAATAAACAAAAATAAATAAATATTACATGCGTGTGGAAGTTATCACAAGTAGGATCGCCCAGTAACCAGATGACAACACCTCTCACCCCCTACATGACACTGTGGGGTCTCTGAGCAGCTCCTTCAGCAGCAGACTGTTACGGTGTAAGAAGGAGAGATCATCCCTGCTGCTGTCAGACTGTACAACACCTGCACCACCTGATTGTTGTCGTCTCCTGTTCATGTTCATTGCGATTTTTGTTTTTTCTAGTTTATTCCATTTTATTTCATTTATACCTTGCAGTTCTTATTTATATCGTGGTCACTTACTTTTGTAATGCTATTTATATTATGGTCACTTCTTGCAAGATTACTTACACTATGGTCACTTTACACTACAATACTCTTTTATTTATTATGCCACACTTATCCTCAGTACTTGTCTGTTTTTGAAGGTTGATTACTTTTTTCGTGGTCATTGTGTAGTTTAGATATTTCTGTCTGTTTAATTTCTGTCTGTTTATTGTGTCTCTTTTTTTGTTTTGGCCTCCTCTACTTTTGTTTCTATATCTTGCTGCTGTCACAAGTGAATAAAGTAAAGTATATCTATGACATAGTACAGAAGTGTCTACATGCTCATATATGCACGCATATATACTTTAAAAATAGACATGTACTGCAAAGACACAGATATTCACGTATCTTACTGCACACACTTAAATGCAGGTATAACTATGTTTGTCTTTGTACTGCATGTTTTTATTAGTAGATGCCATTTTGACTCAACTGTGTGAATATCAGGTTGCTATAACCTGAAATATCAGGAGGTGCCAATCAGTTCACAACTTTACAACCACCTGTTCTCAATTAATAAATAAAATTAATATGTGAAATACTTCAGAATATTGCATATATGGTGGCACCTTTAACTGGAGGAGCTGCATACCTTTTCTCCTACTGACTGAGGACCAGTACACTTGGAGACGTGTAGCAGTGGCGCCCCGCATTGGCCACAAAGAGTCAGCACAGAGGAAGGAGGCGTATCAGACAGCCGGTGGAAATCATCCCCGTGTCCGCCACAGGACCTGCCCCAGGACAGGACGGCTGCTCTCCGTCCGTGCCTGAGTAACACACTTTTAAAACAACATGAGCAGGCCTGTCGTGCCGTTGACCTTCTGGTAACATTCATGAAAATGCCATATGTGTGTTGCTCTGTGCTAGAAGATGGCGGAGTCGGATGGTGGGGATTTTGCTTCAAAACATCCTCAGAGCAGGTGAGTGAAGCGGGGTGAGGATGTGGCGTGTCCACGGTGTTGGACTGGTCCCTTGGTGCTAGCTTGCAGTGAACCTCCACGGCTCCCGGGGACTGCAGCCCAGCTCGAGTCCGCTGAAGCGTCCTGGTTTGCAGCTTGGGTAGCAGGAAACACCGAGGAGCTGTCCGGGCCTGCAGGCATCCACACTACCTGTGTCTTATACCGATAAACAGCTGTGCGAATACAACAAGGGCGCGATAATTGTTTATTTAGAGGAGTAAACGCACTTAACTTGTTTGTCTGCTGACGATTTGATATGTTTCACATTTTAATCTCTAAGTCATTACTTCAAATACTTTTTTTTTTTTTAGCAATGTTGATGCAGCAAAGCTACTTAAAGTCATAGTTATAGTTAGTTAAACCAACACAACTCAAAGGTAGGCGCCTAAAGCAACACTTTGCAACAAATGTGTCATCTGAGCAGACATGGTAAAGTTAAATACTTGGTCTGCTAACTTGTTTCTAACACTTATATTTTGAATAAATTCAGATTAAACACTTGGACTGACGTCAGTCCTGTCCAGAGCCTGACCAATACTGGATTTATGATACTGATGTTGATATTTGAGAGTTAAAAAATCTACAGTATATAAGCCGATAGTTGTTTTTTAGTGTAAACAAACATTTAGGTTGTATTTTCTACAGTAGACATCTTACAGAGATGTTATTGTTAATGTTCTTAGTAACACCTGTGCTTTTCCCACTATGGTCAAAATGTCTGCAATAGTGAGGCTACAGTACATATCGGCCATACTCACACTTACACTAATGTAGCAGGGACGAGTAGTCACTCCACACAAAGACAACCTCTGCTGCCTACTCCTTGAATACCCACCACTCTTTTGTATGTGATACTCAGTAAAAATACCATCTTGTGTGGGCCAATACATTATGCAATGACAAAAGGTATTTTTGTAACTTAACACACATTTGTTTTTGGCTTTTTTTCTAAAGACATATTGGCTAATTTATCATTCATGCTCCGGTTCGACCTTTTAGTAAAGTTCTGTTCAGTTTTGGATTTAGCAAGAAAAATCACTTGTTCTTTCAACAGAATACAAATTTAAGACTTGATACAGTAAGGTACAGTGTTTGATCCACATACTCACCTAAACGCTTCAGAGCTGTAGTCCATTATTTCTAATTTAATATTTCATGACCTACTTTCTGCCTCGTATTGAATTGTGATCTGAATACACAAAAAGTGAATTGTTAGATGGGAACAATGGGATTATTTTCTTACAATTACATGTGATCTGTAATCTGTCTTCTATGCGACTGGATGTCACTTTGGGTCTCGTTCGCTTAAAGTTAATGTCGGTGGAGGAAGTGTAAAAAAAACTAATGTGGGGGCGATGTTTCTTCTTCTCGTGATCAGCAGCAATAAATACTCTAAACACAGCCATGCAAGTTCTACTGATAGCGAAAATTAATATTGTAGGATCCCTTGATTCACTGATTGTGACAAGGCCTTTTTTTTTTCCTTTACAGTATGGCTAACAAGAATAGCACCCTGCGCTGTACATTCTCAGCACCAAGCCACAGTGCCACCCTCCTCCAGGGCTTGTCGGTCTTGCGAGCTCAGGGCCAACTACTTGATGTCGTGCTGGCCGTCAATGAGGAGCGCTTCCAGGTCCACAAAGCTGTGCTGGCCGCCTGTAGTGATTACTTCAGGTTAGTCTGAATCACCAGGCCCATTTACATTTAAAATTGGAAGCACTTAGCTGATGCTCTTATCTAGTGCAATTTACACTGAGTGCGCTGTTAGAGTAGGGTGTAAAGGAGGATGAGAAATGAGAAACACAATGTAAAGTGAGCTTGGTTTCTTTCCTTTTGTCTTTCAATTAATATTTAGAGTTCCACCTGATCAAAAACAAGAATCCACATCAAAATTCAATCAAACAAAATTCACACATTATTAAATTAAATGCATTTAAAAGAGATTGCATTATAAAAATGTCATGTAGTTGTTCTTGTGTTACAGAGCTATGTTTACTGGAGGCATGAGGGAGTCAAATCAAGATACCATTGAGCTGAAGGGCTTGTCCGCCCGTGGGCTGAAACATATTATTGACTTTGCCTACAGTGCAGAAGTCACTTTAGACCTAGACTGTATTCAGGATGTCCTTGGGGCAGCTGTGTTTCTCCAAATGGTGCCAGTCGTAGAGCTTTGCGAGGAGTTCCTCAAGTCAGCGATGAGTGTGGAGACCTGCCTGCACATTGGCCAGATGGCCACCACCTTCAGCCTGTCTTCCCTCAAAGAGTCAGTGGATGCCTTCACCTTCCGCCACTTCCTCCAGATTGCAGAGGAGGAAGACTTTCTGCACATTCCCATGGAACGCCTCGTCTTCTTCCTGCAGAGCAACAAACTGAAGAACTGTAGCGAGATCGACCTCTTCCACGCCGCCATCAGGTGGCTTCGGTATGATGAGACTCGCCGGGCTCAAGCCAGCAACGTCCTCTGCCACATTCGCTTCCCGCTCATGCGCTCCTCCGAGCTGGTGGATAGCGTTCAGACAGTGGACATCATGGTGGAGGATGTGCTGTGCCGGCAGTATCTCCTCGAGGCCTTCAATTACCAGATTCTCCCCTTCAGACAGCATGAGATGCAGTCTTCGCGGACGCTTATACGTTCTGACGTCATGTCACTTATCACTTTTGGCGGGACACCTTACACTGACAACGACCGCACAGTGAGCACCAAGGTGTACCATCTCCCTGACATCGCTTCACGGCAATTCAAAGAGCTGACAGAGATGGAGGCGGGATGCAGCCACGCTTGTGTCGCCGTACTTGACAACTTTGTGTACGTAGTCGGTGGACAGCACTTACAGTACCGCAGCGGCGAGGGGGCAGTGGATAGCTGTTATCGCTACGACCCACATCTGAGCCAGTGGCTGCGAATCCAACCCATGCAGGAAGCACGAATCCAGTTTCAGCTCAATGTGCTGCATGGGCAGCTGTACGCCACAGGAGGGCGCAATAGATCTGGCAGTCTGTCATCTGTAGAGTGTTACTGCCCAAAGAAAAACAAGTGGACTTATGTGGAACCATTAAAACGCAGGATTTGGGGTCATGCAGGGACTCCCTGTGGAGAGAAGCTGTATATCTCAGGCGGTTATGGCGTCTCGTTGGATGACAAGAAAACGCTTCACTGCTATGACCCAGCTTTGGACCAGTGGGACTTTAGAGCTCCCATGAATGAACCCAGAGTGCTGCATGCCATGATCAGCACCAGGGACAGGGTTTATGCTCTAGGCGGTCGCATGGACCATGTGGACCGTTGTTTTGATGTGCTTGCAGTCGAGTATTACATTCCAGAGAATGACCAGTGGACCACCGTCAGTCCCATGAGAGCAGGGCAGTCTGAGGCAGGCTGCTGTTTACTGGACAGGAAGATCTACATCGTCGGCGGCTACAACTGGCACCTGAACAATGTCACAAGCATTGTGCAGGTGTACAACACAGAGACGGATGAGTGGGAGAGGGATTTGCACTTCCCAGAATCCTTTGCTGGCATTGCTTGTACACCAATAATAATTCCACAAAACACCACAACACGCTAACCATGTGACCTGTGACTGTGAAGATTTTATTCCATGTGGTCTTTCTGCCGACCATCGAGTCAACACAAGGTGTGAGCATTACTGAGCGAAATGTGTGTGAAAGAGTATTTTTTTTTCTATCCTTGTAATTAATTAAGAGATTAACCTTCATTAATTGAGCACATTTTTGAGTAGAATTTTCTTGTACGTGTAAACTTTTAATGCTGAGACACTTTTATGACACTGATTTTGTGTTTGACAAATACATTTTATTTTGCTGAGTTTGAGCAACTTCCTGTTTGAATTCCATAATAATAATGATTATAAATGTTACCTACTTTTTTTTCTTTTTCCAGATTTGCCAATCAAGGGCTTAAGTTACGTTTAAGTCAAATTTTGTTTCGACATTTTGATTGTACAGCTGTGAATGTTTTATTTGTTGTTTGCTTCTTTTTTATCCTGTAATATTTAGTTTGTTATGATTTTATTCAAACAATCTGAAATGTTACTGCTCTATGTTTCCTCAAATCTATACTACATATCAATGCACAAATGAACACGAGTAGTGGTTGTGTTTTTAACTTGGAATCAGTTATTCCATGTGGGTGTTAATGACTTTTTTTCCTGTGTTTCCTGTGCTGGCACCCCCACTGACACACTAATTGTTTTCTGAGTCAACATAACAAAACATCTCTTATGGCAGCTACATAAATCATTTATGTGTGCGTCTGCTGGAATGTCAGTGTATGCTGCTCTTTATGTTAAACAAGTGCTACATTTTGTGTACCACACATGCTATTGTCCCTCGATTAAAACAATAACATGTTATATTTATTAATGCACATTTAATATTTGAACTATTTCCCCAGAAAAACTGCTTGAACTGCACAATGTTACCTGCTTGTGTTTTTATTTTGACTGCATTGCTGCACTTTTCGAGGCAGCATTTATCAGACATCTGATTCAGCTGCTGAAGTTATTGATGTACTTAATGTGCGTATAAGTGAGAACCAAGTTCTTGTTTTTCCTTTTTAAATGTGACTCACCATCTACATGATGGTGAGGAGTGTCCATTTTAAAACTTGTCTCCTGTTTGCCTTGGTGTGTATTTGTATCGTTCTACCTGTACCAGTAAAAGCACATGATATCTTGTTGAAATGCAACAAAGTAAACTGCTGTAGTCAAAGGGGAATGTAGACATTTGTGTACCTTTATGTGCATTCTTTATTAAAGGTGTATTATGTTTTAAAAAATACCTGTCAGATGCTTTTTATGTTTTTATTTTAAAAGCATGATCAACTGAAGCACTGCCTTGCACTAAAAAGGTTGAGCTGTTTGTTCTCACACACTCCTCCAAAAATTACTGCGCAGTTTTATCTAATAAGAATATTTAATCTCATCAGGGCTGCAACTAACCATATTCATTAGCAAATAATCTTCTGGTTATTTTCTTAATTGATCCATTCATTGTTTGAACTTCTCAGTTCAGAGTTAATTGTTGACGTTTCAGTCATTATCCTTTCAAAAGTACAGTATATTATTTTGTCCCATTTGCCACTCTGCTCCAGCCAGATTCTTGACTGAATTTGTTACATTTCACAATCAAAACATGTTTAAGGATTTTTTAAAAATATCTTTTTAACTTTCAAACAGCAATTTATACTTCAGATGTGACGGTAAGAGACAAGAGGGGGAGAGAGAGAGGGGGGTATGACATGCAACAAAAGTCCCTGGCCAAAACTGAACTGGGGGGTTTGCACTTAGAGCTATGTGCCTTAACCACCAGGACAAGTCAGGCTCCGCAAGAAACTTTTAAATAAAATATGTCCATGATGACCGGTGGTGTTTTCACGGGTTTTGCTGCCACTCTAGGTTCTCCTACACACTTGGAAGGGGATGGTGAAGCGAGGGATATTTAGTTGGTTGCAGTCTGCAACTTCACCACTAGATGCCAACCAAATCCTAAACACTTGTGCTTTAATCCAGTGTTTTTATTCCAACTTTATTTTCCAATTTTTGTGTAGTTTAGAACATCTGAAGCATAAAAAATACACATAGATATCTGCTCTGTTTATACATTGCTTGTAAATTGAAATATTGCAGCCTCCTACACATTCATTATGCTGTGCAACCTTTTTTTTATACATATGTACTTTTATTCTATTTCATTTTATGCAGTGGTTCATACTGTACCCCGCCATCATAAAAATCATTATAAATACATAAACACTTTCAGTCATAGGCATCTTTGCAAGCAGAGGTATCTGGTTGTGGAGCACAGATGTAAGGCACAAAAACATACAGAACTCTCTGAATAATGTTCTAACATAAATATACAAAGCACTATAAATGAAAGAAAGCAGTAAACTTATTATCTTAGGCAGAAGATTAGGTAACAGTTCGTTATTAGTTTTAAGAAACCCTGAGACATTTTTATATCTATAATAAATCAATAAGCAAACTCGATCAAGAAGTATTTGTTGTTCACCTTTGGTAGTTGACTGTATTTGATAAACGGTTACAGATACTGGAATCATATATACTTTATTTTAAATCCACACTATGTAGGTTATTTACATATTTACACTATGGACAGTACACAGGATGCCACTGTATATATAAAACATATTGTGGACAAAGAAAAATGAGTGTATGAAACAGTATTTGGTCAGAATGTGAATCTGAATTCGCCGTGGTATTTTGGTGCATTGCATTAACCACTGAGAGATGAAAAAAAAAATGACAATACAAATATCTGTATCTCATCTTTGTCTTGGACTCACCACCAAAAATCAACACACACCACGTCGGTGCCGCTGACCGTGCGTGATGACGACACCAGAAGGCCCCGGCGTAGTGTGTAACGTAACATTCCATTGAGAAGAAGAGGGAAAGATGGCGTCCTCTAACAATCCTCGCAAATTTAGCGAAAAAATCGCTTTGCATAATCAGAAACAGGCGGAGGAGACTGCTGCGTTTGAAGAAGTGATGAAAGACCTGAACATCACCCGAGCTGCACGGGTAAGACCTGCACACCTCCCCCCTGTCGGCTGTTTACATTTTGTTGCATCGCTGTTTGGCAGCTAACGAGCGCTGCGGACATAAACCTGAAGCTTTGGGATGCTGAAGGAGCTAAAGTTCACATGAACGTGCTCAGCTGCATCAGTGCAACATCACCAAATCAGCATTGTTTTCAACTCTGCCTGGTAAAAATCACGCCAGCGTTCATTCAGAAAACAAGCCGCTGCGTTAACTAGCCTAGCGTCGAGCTGTGAATAATGTGCACCTGTGCTCTGTCTGAAGCTGAGCAGTCATTTCACGTCCAACCTCTGCATGACAGCATGTCAGAGAAGTCACACAACCTGCAGCGATATGTATCTGAGAGGGCTCAGTTAGCATTTGCTAGCCAATCAGATGTTAACCAGCCTTCCCAGCTGTTTTTTTTTTTTTTTTACACCCACTGACTAGTAGCTCAGCGTTACATCAGCCAGCTGTGACAACAAGCACACGTCTTATAATAAATGATCATTAATAATGAATACAGCATGCCTCTGTTCCTAACAGCTTCATTTAGTTTTAATAAAGTCTTAACTTTGACAACTTCCTCCCAACAACAGTAAATCCACCAATCTGTGGATTATTGTCCCAATAAATAGTTTAGTCCAGAGCTGAAACAATTATTTGATTAGTCCATTAATAGAAAATAATGGCTGATTTTGATAATTAATTATTGAAGGATTCCAGCTTTTCTCTGCTGTGTGTTTGTGTGTGTGTGTGTGTGTGTAAAATTGTGAAATTAATGATTTTCTGATGATTTATTGTTATTGGATGGATGAAACAAGCATCATTTTTCACTGTTTTCTGACCTTTTTTATGAACTAAACAAATGATTAATTCATTGAAAAATAATAAAATTGAAGTTTACTTTATAAACTATCAGAAAATACATTTCCTTTTTAATATCTTGGCAGGAAATCACTCAAATCTTCACATTTTAGTTTGAACATTCTTTACTTGAATAGTGACTGAAATGGTTAATCAATTATCAAAATCGCTGTCATTTCTTTTTCTTGTGATCACCTAATCAATCGACAGATTGTTTCGGCTCTATTAATCATTTTGTTGCCAGGAAACATGTGGGCTAATTGTTGGCCCTAATACTGGAAATGATGCCCACTTACCCAAACGCTGCATCAGTGTAAACCTGAGCTGTACTGTCATTTACTGCAGGGGAAAAAGAATGAATTAGTCAATTTTGTGGTCTCTGCCAGATTTCTTTGTGTTGCCATCCAGACATCAATCCATTGCATTTGTTCAGATCCTTCTCAAACCTCACTTCAGTTCATTATTTGTACAGGAGGACTTCCATCACAGTGTTTTTGTAATCACATGCATTACTTTTGTGACTGGTTTTGTATGAAGACACATGGCTAATGTAATCACCAGGAGTGTTACATGGAAAGACTGTAATTACACCAGCTGTCAGTCAGGTGTCATTCACATCAGCTGATGTGACTGTTCTCTGCTATGAAAGATGTTGTCTGCCTCTTTAATTGTTCATGAAACAGCCAATTTGCCTGTCTCATCATGTTTCATCAGTCAATTAATGGATTCATCCATCTTTCATGTCACCACTGTGGACTGGCAGGCACCATTCACTTTGAACATCACGTTTTTTTGTGAATCAGATCAGTCATTCACTCATGCTTTCATGCAATTTTACTTTGCACAGTTGCAGTTACAGAAGACCCAGTATTTGCAACTAGGGCAGAATCGTGGACAGTACTATGGAGGCTCACTGCCCAATGTCAATCAGATTGGAAATGGCAACATTGACCTGCCTTTTCAGGTGAGCCCTTAGCCTCTCTCGGCTGGTAAATCAATGGTTTGTTCTCGACCAGTGTGCCTTTCTTAGCTGTTGGTGATAATATTGGACATACAAAGGCTGCAGTTATCTGTTGTATTGGTGAAATATTGGCTCTAATTAGATGATTCCACTTATCAATAAGATTTATCAATTGATGAATGTCTGCAGGCTTAGTTCAGACTATGAGGGCAGTAAAATGTTCAGAAATGACCTGCTGGTCAGAGCTGCATAGTCCAACCAGGTTTTACCATGGTTCAGGAGCGAGAGGAAGCCAGAAGTGTGTAACACAAGGTATACGAGTTCTACCCTGCAGTGTAATTTGGTTTCTAAATTTTAACGTATATCATTGCTTGTCATGGCTTTCCATCTTAAAATACATTTGCCAACTCGAGCATCAGTATGGGGGGCCCATGGCTTGACTCATTTTGAAATGAACACATTTGCGCCATTAATCCTAAGACATTATCCTAAGGCATAGTTTTGTTGTGTAAGTAAGCTGTTTTGCTGGCCTCATTCACCTGGTGTGTTCACTCTAGAACTCCGTGCTGGATACCAGTCGGACAACTAGGCACCACGGGCTGGTGGAGCGTGTTTACCGCGACAGGAACCGCATCACGTCGCCTCACCGTCGACCGCTGTCAGTCGACAAACATGGACGTCAGATATCCTTTTCTTTTTTTGTTTTTGTTTTCGGAAGCATGAGGTGTTGAAGATGTGCATTCATAATTGCTTTGAGAGGCTTCAGAGGCTGCTTGAACATTGTTCTGATGAGTTGCACCTTAATCTGTTGTTGTAATTAAGTTAGTGTGCTCAGAGACAGAACACTGAGTAGGTTTAAACGGTGTCAACGCAGATTTCATCTGATTTACTGCTCCTCTAGTGCTGCTCTGGTTTACTGAGAATTCAAAATGCTCACCGACATAATGTTTATAGTTTGAAAGACCAACAAAACTGGCAGGAGAAACTTATTTACCTTCTTTTTCACAGCAGCCATTTTGACATGAAATAGTAGGTGAACACAGGTGTTTCCAATGATACTAATTAAGGCTCAGTTCCATTTATTCCAGACTTCCCAGTGTGCACCACAGCAGCACCCTGACTCTGTTTGACCTGAATGAACCTTAATTAGTATCTTTGGTAACACCTGTGTTTACGTACTGGTTCATGTCAAAATGGCTGCTGTGAGAAAAGATCTGTTAGAACTTACTACACGAAATACAACCAACAACAATAAATCAAAACACAATAAACATTTGAGACTTCAGAGTGAAGATGTGAAAATGTGCCTGGTTCCTCAGCATCATATGTATGCCTGATGCATAACAAATGCCATGCGCCTTGATGGAAAGAGGAGACGGCTGTGTATTGTTTAGAGTTTTAACGGAGGGCGACGTGAATAGCTTGTTCACAACATGTATATTGAATTATACAATGCAGTAAGGTGTATTGTTACACTAATTATTATTATGTATTTCACCATTCGATAACATAACACTGACTGACACCTTTTTCCAAGTAATTAGATCCCAACAACACTTGCGTTTGTGTGTGTGCGTGTGCGGTCGTTTGTTATATATCAGGTCTGTTAGAGTCTTAGACAACTTTTTCATTCCAACTACTTTATTAGCCTTAACTAAATTCACATTGACAGCTGTCCTTACAGCTCAGTTTACCTCTCCCCACCGCCAGACACTAGCTGGAGAAGGTAAGCCACCTCCCTTTGTCCTTTTGCCAAACTAGGACACACAGCAGCTCAGCTGCAAAAAAAATTAATTTACATGACTGTGCGAGTCTGTGTTGGTCCCAAAATTCCCAAACTCAACAAACACAAAGACGGCCAGATATTGAGCTGTATGAAGGCAAATAAAGATCTATAACAGAATGTGTTTGTTGGTGGATATGATCCTGTAGAAATGGCTCTCTGCCTGTATTGAGGATTTGGCAGTGTTTTTATTATTTTTTTTATTTTGCTGACATATCATCTTTCTAACACGTGCAGGACAAATTCGGACTCTGCTTTACACCAGAGTGCTATGAATCCAAAGCCCCAGGAGGTGTTTGCAGGGGGATCGCAGGAGCTGCAGCCTAAACGAGGTAATGGACGATCCAGTTACAAAGACACAGAGACACTTTTATTTATTAATGTGCAATGTGCAAACTAATGCAGGCAGCAAACCTTAAATGACATAAAAGGGTTGATGTCACAAAGAAGTAGATGTAGATTCTTGATGAAATATTTATGGAGTAAATGGATACTGATCTCTGGCAAAGAACTGCTTCAGCATGTTGGTACAGTACTCAGCCGGCTGTAGAGATGTAACATCTCTGAATGGAGCTGAGTCAAAATGATCTGGAGAGGAGGATCAATAATTCACTGATTATCCATGGATTATGTGCTTTTATGTGTGAGGCTCTGCTATAATGAAGCCAAGATTGGCTGGCATCCACTCCGTCTGTCTGTCTGCTGGTCACCTTGCTATTTTTAGACTCTCAGGAATCTAGTGCAGAGCACTATATCCTGCTTGACTGCCTTGGATATTGATGACTCATTTCTTGCGCTGATTTAAATTGTTATATATTTTGTCATAGCAAGGAACTGTGTCTTGCTGTTTCACTAATTAGTACTGCTGCTAACAGTGCCTGGGACGGAGAATTCAGAGTCAAATGCAGACAAGGATGCGCAGGAACAGTTGTGGGATGACAAGAAGGTACAGATGGGAAAAGGGAAGGGTTACACGTGTACACTTGTTTAATGAGACATGTAAACTGCTTCAGATTTGTGGCTCATGAATATGTCTTCTCATCAGGATGATTCATCAAAGCCCAACACATGTGATGTCCCGGGAATCAAGTGAGTTGTTTATGTGTACTTTGTTTTATTATTCTACACAGTGAAACACCACAGCAGCCTGTCAGTCACACAGCCATAAATAAGTAATGCTGTAAGTGCACTGATACAAGACAGCTGGTCTAGGTACACTGGAAAAGTGCTGTTCATCTCACAGGAAATGGTTGTTATGGTTGTAATCTTACAATTAATAATCATGCTAGTAAAAAAACGAAGGTTATTACATGATGACAAAAACTGCTTTCAGGTGCTGAGATATTCACTAAGAATGGAGGGAGATTTCTTTCTTTATCGAAATACAAACTTGCCACTTAAAAATGTTGGCAACTTTAGTTGAGGTCAACTTTATTATCAATGCTGCCATATGTACAGGACATACAGAGAATTGAAATTGCATTTCCCTCTTATCCCGGTGCAAACAGCAATAAACATGAAATATATAAAATATAAATAAAAGATGTAAAAAAATATATAAAATATTGACCACTGATGTAATTTACCTGTGACTGGGAGGAGAAACACGACAATGTTTTGGCAGTGAAGTCATGAATCATGATCATTCAGAGTGCAGGATTAGATCTGTCACTCCCAAATGAATTAATGGATGGTTTATTACAAGGACCGATACTAAACATAAGCTATTAAATGTTTATGCTGTTTATTTTCGGGTTATAGGTGGAACTTCACCGGGCGAGTTTAACTTGCTCATTTTTTTTCTGGTTTACGCGGGTGTAAATATTTTGCACATATTAGTAGTATGCGGAGGGTGTTTTATTTTGAAAATCGACCAGTTTCTCTCTGCTGTTTGTGTGTCTGACAGCAGGGTGATATGAGAGAAGCTTTTCTTATGTTTGATCTTGTCTTTCAGCATATTCCCATCACCAGACCAGGAGTTGAATCCCTCTGTGCTCCCAGCTGCACACAACACCGGTGGTTCGCTTCCTGATCTGACAAACATCCAGTTCCCTCCTCCATTGTCCACCCCGCTGGACCCTGAGGACACCGTGGCCTTCCCTTCCCTCAGCTCGTCCAACAGCACGGGCAGCCTGACCACCAACCTCACCCACCTGGGCATCAGCGCTGCCAGCCACGGTAATAACTACGATTTGAACACAGTAAAACTGTAGCACAGCTAAATGTACATTAGGAGAGCATGCTGGAGATTGTTCATGTGTCCTCTTGTTTGTTTCCTCACCAGGGATCCCCACCTCCTCTCAGCCCACCATGACTGTAACGGCACAGCGCCGGCAACCACCTGTGGTGCCACTTACCCTTACCTCTGACCTCCATCTCCAACAGTCCCCACAGCAGCTTTCACCCACCCTCTCCTCACCTGTTAACATCTCACAGGTAAGGCTAGAACACAGCTGACTTAAAGAGAGTTTAGCACTTTAGTAAATGTAGCACATTTTCAGCATTGTTTTGTGGCACCAGCATAAACAAGCATCCGCATGCATCTTCAGGCCGTGCCAACAGAGTCCCTGTCCCTGGAGCAGCAGCTCGCCCAGTACCCCCTGTTCAACCAGCTGACGGCTCAGGCCCAGGCTCAGCTGCTCAGTGACCTGCAGAAGCAGCAGCAGGCCCTGTCGCAGGGCATCCAGCTCATCACCTTGCCTACTCTGGCCTCTCCTGGTACAGCCACTGCCAGCAGCCCCTCCCCAGACAGCCAGAGTCAGACCACCGCCAGCATCAGCATCAGCTCGGTAAGAAACCAGGAAGTCTAGTCAGACAGTGGAAGCAGAGTTAAGAGTTGATGTGATGAAATGACGGGGACCATTTTGCATATTCTTAAGCTTCTATTTATTTTGCCACATGATTGTTCTGAAAGTTCTTCAGCTGCCCAGATGCATCCCAGTAAATATCACATCCTTTAAATGCTGCTGTCTTAGATTTTTTTTAATACATATATAATATATATATAATATACCGTGCTTAACACATTTATTAGCCAAATGTCAGAGACCGTCCAGCATCATGCAGTGCCTCTTTTATTTTCAGTGAGCTCTTGACTTTTTATTTTTAATTTTGAACATTTCAAACTGAATTCACTTTTGATACCCAGATTTGAGCCGGCTCACTGGACTTCTCAATCAAGCATAACATTAAATTACTAAAACTAATTCTTTTGTTCAGGAAGTAAATAACTATAATTTGACGTCTTAATCAAGAAATAATAATGTGCTTTACTATTTTTTTGCTTTTTTTTTTTTTTTTTTTACAATAAAACGATAACGCATTATATTTTAGCATTAAAAATATCATTTTGGTTAAAGAGCTTCTACATACTGGTGCATTAACCAATGCTATTTATTCAGGGCAACTGTGGCACTTTACATTGGGTGGTGGGCTAATAAATGTGTTAAGTACTGTATATATTTTAGAATTTCATATCTTGACACTCTCCAGATAATCATGCCCTTTTACTCACAATTATCCACAAAGCAGAGCAGTTTACATCCAGATCCTTTAGAAACTGTCAAATTCTTCTCACCATTTGGCACTTTGCATTTTTGGATGTTTATAGAAATACACCTTTGACTATTCTTTAATGAAGCAACCACTTTACCTTTACCTCAACTTTACCCGTTAATCCAGAAATCAGATGTTACTATTTATAATCATATTTTCCAGAGGTGTAGAGAAGTAGCCACAAAGTTTTGTCATGATTGATAACATTTCCCACCTACACACATAAGCAGATCTGAGGCTGATGCCCTCTCAAATCCTGTCCTTTTGAGATTTGTGTGTGACAGGAATGAAGCTTAGTGCTAGCTAACCCTCTTCCCTCCAACAGTACCGCAATCAGACTGGCTCACCAGCCACTCAGTCTCCAACCTCCCCAGTCTCCAATCAAGGCTTCTCCCCCGGCGGCTCGCCTCAAGTAAGGGCCCACCCACCGAGCTAGCTGCTGTCTGGGGAAGGGCTTTGCGCCTGGGGGAAAGCTAATTGTAGATGAGTTAGGCTGCTTTTCATTTTCTCTGTATCAGCAGTTAACCACTCATGGTGTCAATAGCATAACTCATTTCTTCATCACCGCTGTCACTGTTCACTGTGTGCATGACAACATGGCGATAGTTTGTTGATGGAGCCCCTGACCGCTTTTTAAGATGTTAAATGTTCAGCCAGCAAAATTCAAGTCTTTTTCAGATGCAACACTCGTGATTGAGATACTTTTCTGATATGGATGAGCTGCAGTTGTTTGCTCCTCATGAATAGACCAATAATAACGTTCTTTGCTGTGATCAAAGAGAAAATAATATTCCTAAATGCCGTTCTGCTGCACTTGGTACTGCAAATTATGAAGCTCACTAGTCTTTTATTGCTTAAATTTTCAACTTTGCGTGACATTTTTTTTGACAAATGGGTAATTTGTTCTGATCCATAAACCGTCACATTGATTTACTGTGAGATTTCATTATCACCAGTCAGACTTTATGGGAACTTTAGCCGTTTGTCTTTTGTGAGTCAAGAATCTCTCACAGTAAGCTAGACAGTTTACATCTGCAATTCATATACACGAACATGTCTCTCTGTCCGCTGGGGAAAAGTCTTCAGGGCTTCAGCCCGTCTTCTGTAAAACATTTGGCAGAGAGGCAAAGTCAGCTGCATGTGTTATTATAATAATACTAATACACTATGTATTTAGTGTTTTTCAAGGCGCAAGCCCACTGCATGGCTAAAGGACACATATAGAAAAGCAATTACTTCATCAGAGACTGAAAAATGAAAAAGTTAGCATTGGAAATGTTTAACAATAATTAAGAATTTCAACATCAAAATATATTGTAAGTGATGAAATGCTTTTTAACAGATAGCTGAAGCTGCCCTGTGGCTTTTTTTTTTGTAAACCAAAGTTATGTTTCATCAACAAAATGTATTGTGTGTATTCTTGCAACGCTGTTATGAAATATTTTAAATCCAGCATTATTTACATCCATTGCTGGTCATCTTCTTTATCACTGTCTTTGTTGGTGCATGGCTGCATATCTGTGTTGATGTGTTTGTAATGGCTGTGTTAATGCCACCTAAAATCAGTGAAAAACAAAATGAGGAGACACTCATAGAAAAATGGCTTCATAGCTGCAGTAGAACAAACCTTTTAAGTGAGAACGAGCTTACTCTAGTATATGGTTTATGAGAGTAAAGTAGTATAAGGACTAGTATAAACTCATCTAAATACTGTGAACAAGTAACCTCTGGTGCATCAGCGACTAAAAGGCTGTTATAAATGGTTTGACTCCACCACTGAAGAAATGCCAGTCACACAGGGTCTCTGCTTTTCTTCTTGCAAGAAATCTTTCAAGGGGAATTCTGGTATTTGTCAACCGGCACAGTTTTCTCATAGTTTTCAGGATGCCACTCATAGAGATTCAGGTTTGAGCTCCGACAACTTCAGAAAGAAATTCCACTAAAATAAACACGCAAAGTGTTGTCACTGCTGCAGCGATCCGCAGAGTAGAGACTGTTCATCATCAGTCCCAACAGGCTGACAGATAACAGAATTTCCCTTTTTAATGAGTTGGTCTGTGTTTGTGTCAAAGTGAACAGGGCTGCCGCGGTGTCCATATGTCCATTTCATGTCAAAGTTTGTCACAAATTAACAGCTGTGTGTGCGTGCGTGTGTTAAATTAAGTTAACAAACATTATTTAATTGTTTCCCATGTCTCCTCTTTTTTTCTATGAACTGCCACAGCCCTCGTCATGAAAACCATTTGCTTTGGTCACTGCTCAGTGCGACAGCTGTGTGACTTTGTGTTTTGCTTGTGTTCTCTGTTTTCCCATCGCTGAAATGTCTGCTTGCGGGCCCGGGTAACTTGCCTTCTGGCTAACTTTGTTTTTGTGTTTTAACTGCAGCTGCTTCCTCGACATTTGACCAGAATTTTACGGCTTGCTTCTCTTTCCTCCAGCACATTCCCGTGGTTGGCAGTATATTTGGCGACTCCTTCTATGATCAGCAGTTGGCACTGAGGCAGACCAATGCCCTCTCTCACCAGGTAAAGCACAAACGATAGGCAGCAATGACAGAAATGTTTTCCTCTCATACTTGCCGACTTTTGACCCTTTTTTCTTTTCTTTTTTTTTTAGCTGGAGCAGTTCAACATGATTGAGAACCCCATCAGCTCCACCAGCCTTTACAACCAGTGCTCCACCCTCAACTACACACAGGCAGCCATGATGGGCCTCACCGGGAGCAGCCTACAGGACTCGCAGCAACTTGGCTACAGTAACCACGGCAACATCCCCAACATCATCCTAACAGGTAGCGACACCACAAATCCCTCAAATACGCTTCTACCTCTTTTTATTTACATTTATTTCTTGGCTTTAACGGCACTGTACACACTGTTCCCAGTAATATCCCATTAATATAACATTAATGTTGGACTACTTTCCCCTTCTAAAAAAAACTGTAGCTTTCTCTTGTTGGTTTTATGTTCAGTGCGACGAATTATAATTTGTCCAAGAGTCGCTGCAGTTACACAGAAATGTGTAGGTATTTATTCATATTTAAGTTCAGGATTGAATAACTGTAATATAGCCGTTGATCCAATTTGGCATGCAGGGCCATAGCTAAAAATATGCCCAGTGAGGCAACAAACACGATCACATGGGTTGAAAACAAATCTCCGGGTTAGTCAGGTTTGTTTGGAAGAGAATATTAAGGCAAACAGTCTGACCTGCTGGACTATAGAGTGCACACTCATGGTTTTCCTGTACAAATAGGGGTCACTGGTCACATCACGGTTTTACCTCTCAAGTGGATACACTGTTTTTACAACTTCTATGATTGTCAGCTTAGTAGTTCATAGTTTGAACCTGTTTAAAAACCTTCACAATACTCAGTGAACCTTCCCCGTCTCGCTCTCTCACATGTCAGTACCCACTTCTTTCTCTGATGTCGCGTATCTCAGTCACAGGGGAGTCTCCACCGAGCCTCTCCAAAGAGCTGACCAACTCTCTGGCGGGTGTTGGTGATGTCAGCTTCGACGCGGACTCTCAGTTTCCTCTGGACGAGCTGAAGATCGACCCGCTCACCCTGGACGGACTGCACATGCTCAATGACCCCGACATGGTGCTGGCAGACCCCGCCACCGAGGACGCGTTCAGGATGGACAGGCTGTAACTCAAGAAGCTGACTATGGCCGAGAACAAGAAGAAAAAAAACACACTAACTTGTGAATGGAGAGAAACAAAGGGCAGGATGAACCCTCTCCCTCGTTGCATGGCCGTCCAGCTGTCCGACCTCGCCCTCTACTCCGTGAAGACCTTTGAAACGATGCGCCACCAAAAGACAACAGAGGAAAAAGACATCCAGTGGCTTGCCGGGGAATGGCCTCGCTGTCGTTTTGAATGAGATTGGTCGCTCAGCGCTTTCGCTAGCCTGCTGTGTTTACAGTGTACCATTACATGCCACATATATTCCCAAAAAATGCACATTTGACTTCTTTTTTTCCTTTCTTTTCATATCCACTTTAATATTTTTTTGTTGATTTTTGCTCGTAGCAGGAAGCTGCTAGGACATTGGGCTAAACCGTACATGTTTAAAAAAAAAAAAGAAGAAAAAGAAATGTAAACCACAGCCGGTTTGCTTGTACCCTGCAATCAAATGAATCGGTTTTCCCATTATGCCGTAACGGCTTTCTATTTCACACTCAAAGCTTTATTTTTGACAACCAAATTTTATTTTCATCATGTACTGTATGTTTTGATGCTTTGTGTATTTATATGTTCTATTTATTTATTTAGTTAAAGATTTTATATTCCATTTCATAATTTAAATTTGATGCCAAAATGCTCTCTGTAGGCATAGTGTAAAATTGCACTGATGTAATTTGTGTCTATTTATTAATTACTAACATATTTATATGTGTTTGTTAAGCTACTTCGTTAATGAAGGAGTGCAAAACCTCCCCATAGTTGCTCTTTGGTGTTCGATGTGCCATTCTCTGATGTAGGACGTGGTAGACGTTGCCATGCTGTAGCCCAACGGTCAAATCAAAATCTCTTAGTTTTTAGCACAGCTCCAGAAAACTCTGCGTGGTCCAGAAATGGGTTGGTTTTATGCCACTTGAATTAACTTTTTCTGCGAAAATCATCAGGTATTTCTATTAAACTAGAAAGCAAGAAAAACACACATCCAAATTAACTTTCTGCCAGTGAGAAGCATATATATATATATATATATATAATATATATATATCTATCTATATATTATATATAAATATATATAATATATATATATATATCCAGACTGAACTTCTTCTCAGTGAAGGAAGCTGTCTGTTTTTAAACACTAAAATCTTAAAAGTCTTTTTAAGTCGTCACTGTGAAATCACCTGATTTTGCCTTACATGAGTATTCTACTGTTCTACTTAAGTGTCTAATGTGACAACGTATTTTCGTAACTTATTGTAACATTTTCTTGTATTTGAGAGAACTTAACTTTTGGTCAGTGATATTTGTGGTTATGTTGTGTAAGGTTTGACAAATCAATGTACTGTATTTTGTATCGGTACAGTTTATAGCCAAATTGTTGATGTTTTTTAAAGTGGGGCTAAAAACGAAACGACAAAAAAAAAAAAAAAAAAATCACAAGGATGAGTTTGAGGTCTTTGAGAAGGAGTGCAATTATGGGGAGGCTTTTTGCTCCTTGCCAGGGAAGCTCTAACAAAAATGCTAATGAAGAAGTATCATGCAAAGTATGGAGATTTTAATGGTCCATTGTTGGATATTTGACAGTATCGAAGCCTGTAGTTTATGAATATATGGATATTTTTATCATAGAAGGTCTGTTTACTCCGTTTAGTAAACTGTATGAAGTGCATAAAGGTTTAAGAAAGAACAAGAGTGTATTTATATATATTTAATATTGTATGCAATGTTCCAACAGCACCATGTGAGATCGGCCATGTTCCATTCAGTATTACAAACAACAAAAATGATCACAGAAACAATCAGGGATGTAGTGGAGTCTAAAGTAGTTTACGCCACCTCTTCAAACTGAAAAATGTTTACACAAGTTTCATCTAATAATGTATATATTGATATCATCTCCAACTACACCCACGACACAATCTCTTCAGTCAAAACGGGCAGAACAAATTGTCAAATTTTAGAGATTTTCAATCTGCGTTGGCCTTTTGTCAGAGTTTCCCTGAGAGATGTGTGTGTAGGTCTGTGGGATCATGTTTGATATATTGTAATGTTCATGTACAGACGTGCTAATCATTTATTCACCTAAAGCGCTGTTGGGAAGATTTTCCAACCCACCACCCGCTCCAGAAAAGGAATCACGTTTGGTTTACTGCACACCTCTACAGTTGTTGTTTCAGTTGAAGTGTTTGTCTGCTGTAATCCTCCATCAAAGGTTTTTGTTTGTCTTCAACAGATCTGTGATTCCTATGCAAATGAGACACAAAATGACCCTTAAAGGAAAAATCCACCTCTGACATTTTTATTGCTTAACAGGAGTCAAGCTGGATTTATTCTTCTGAAAAAGTTGTTCTGATGGAGGCCAAATAAAAACAAAAAAACGACACACCAGAGCTACTATATGTTACTAATGCTGGTAGAGACGGTTGATAGTGAAGACAGCTTTGAGCAATTTAAAGAAAAGCTCTAGACAAATTTATATTGCAATCTAACATTTACAGTCATCATAGCTGTGTAACACAGAGCCCCCAAAAGTCCCAAAAAACAGACAAATTTGTGATTAAAGAAGCTTCACGTTGTCACTCTGTAGTAGACAACGAAAGGAAAACTGCTAGTTTGAGTATATAATGGGTGCAGGACATCCATCGAGTGTTGAAGTGGTGCTATGACAATCAACGAGTGAAATCGTACGCTGAACTATTTCTACATCAGCAGAACATCTCAACCGAGAAGCATGAATCCAGATTTACTTTGAAACTTTTTCCTTTGTGAACCTGTCCTTGTAACTTTCCCAAGTTTTCCCACAATTCCTCTCACATCTCTAACTGTATGACTGAAAGCCTTTCTCTAACTTCTCTAACGCCAAACCTGACTTAATGTTGACGTCTTAGATCAATGAAACATGTTACTGTAGTTGCTTGAAATATCTGGATTGTCACTAGGCCAGTAATCTACTACAGGAGGGTGAAAAATAAACAAAAGGTCCTAGAACAGCTAGACAGCTGGATTTTTCCTTTAAGTCACTGAAACAAATGTATATTTATTCCTTAAAAATAAGCATTATGTTTGAGCCAAACATCACTGTTGTTAATCCAGTGATTTTGAGCTTTCCTGTCACTTCCTTTCTGTCATCCTGCTGAATACTAGTCCTTCACACTGACCTTGTACATAATACGCTATAGCTGAAACAAAATGCATGACTAAACTGACGGTCAAAACCTCTAAATGAAGGCCTTCTATAGCTCTGCAGGTTTGATTTGTGTAACATAACGCTATCATAAAGTCTAAAGGGATGCATGTATGGGTTTCTCCTGTGCAACAGTTAACTCAGTTTCCTGTTAAGTGACTCTGTTACCTCCATCTCTGTATAATGCTACTTCACGAATGATAAGGGAATGTATTTTCTGTGGCAGCGTCCTAGTTTTTTGCCAAATGACCCCACGATTGGAGTTTTTGGTCCCATCACAGTCGGACCAGACTCCTCTTGCTCTCTCTCTCTCTCTCTTTTTCTATCTGCTCTACAGTCGTCACCCTTTTCTCCTCTGAGGAATCGGACTGTTGCTTGTTCCGCTCTCTCCCTTTCTCTCTCTCTCTCTCTCCCTACTGTAGCATCTCACCGGGTACGGGTGCGAGCAGTTGATTCTCATACGTATAGAAACCCACAGTCAATCCGGCCCCTCGTCTCCCATCAGCACAACGTTTTGGCTTTCTTGAGAAAATGGAAGCAGGTTCTGTCTTGCAAAAGTTGCAGATTGGCACTGAGCGTTTGCATATGTGGACTTGAATCTTCTGAGGCTTCTGCATTACGCAGTCAACTGCATGACATGATAGACACATTGAGCTGATTTCTATCCCATGTTATGTACAGGAGTTTGATCTAGATATGACATCAGATGTGATTGTTTTCCGTTGTAGTTGCCTATCATGTCAGGTTTTGGACTGGGTAAAGTGTAATTCTGTTTTTTGTTTGATTTGTTTTGTTTTTTTGTGCAATGTTTAGTCCACTAGTTGCTTCGCACTTTATTTGTGACTTCCTGGCTTTTTAAACAGGGACTGTTCTGCCCGATGTGAATGCTGACTGTTTCACTCCAGATGTAAACTCCGGAGATATTTTCATGTCAAAGAAAAGATGAATCCTCTATTTTCCTTTGTAAACTATATTTTGGCTTGTCTTGTTTTTTATCAGTGAAGATTTTAGGGGATGCAAAACTAGAAAGGGCTTACTCCAGTGCAGCTTGTGCTCTCGTGTTGAAAAGGAACGGCACTCAGAATGTATCTCTTTGTTGGTCATTTTACTCCCCAACTCCCAAAATCGCACTCGCAGTTTGAGCGAGTCACGGTTCTTACAGTGACATTAGATTAGCCTTAGTAGTTAGTTGCAACCTCAATAATACTCAAGTGAAGCAGTCTGCATCTTGACTTTGACTACATGTACTGCCACCACCAGAGTACTGTACAGTGCTGCAACACAGTCGCACTTCATGAAGTTAGCTGGAACTCTAAAATGCAGGTAAAAAAATGTAAACATTTCTCTTTCCTACTGCTGGAAACATCTTCCTGCAGTCGAAATGCTGCATGTTGTACTGGAAAAGAGCAGTTCACACTAAGTTAGAAATCAATAGCGTAACAGCGTATGTGACAAAGGTATTCAACGGCTTGAGTTGTCACAGATTTGCAAACAAAGCCAACGCTGGTAAAGATTTGAGCTCAAGTTCAGCAGCTAGTCCACCGTTGATTGAAGTGAGGGAATAAACAAAAATCTGATCATTAGGGTAAGAAAAAAAATCAACTTTATTTGACACAGTTGAGGTTACACATTTTTACTCAATCCTCTCTTGGTGGAAAAACATTTACTTCTCACGTGCCGAGCATGAATTTGCATTTTGAGACACTAATTTCAAGAGTTTGCCGAGTCTGAGGCTAAACACTGAAATACAAAAAGCAAAACTCCAAACAGACAAGATGAACAAATCACTCACTAACGTATAGTACTATATTACTACGTCTTGTAAACTATGTAGCTTTGACTCATCTGCTGGTTTTGGTCTGAGACACCACTTTACTCACATTACTTGTTGGTACATTTGTGTTTAAAAAGCAATGAAGCTAAATCTTGTCTCAAACTGAATTAGCAGACGAGTGAAGCTCAAACAGGAAACTAGAGTCCTGTGTTTAAAGGTGTCCCAGTATGAAAGGAAAGAGTTGCTGCTCGGTCTTTACTGCTTATTCCCAGAGTCTTTTTAGGTCTGAATAAAATCTCCCTTTAATAACACGGGGGTTTCTAAATGACTCTACAGTTCTCTGGAAAAAACAGTTTAAGTTCCACTTAAAGCTTATAGTGAGAATAGCATTATATCACTGTTGTCCTGTAAGTCGTAGTAAAAAAAAAAATCTGTAGCTATTTATTTGTTGCCATGTGATTCTCCTTATGTGACCATTTGTTTATAAGATGAAAGAAAAATGTCAATTAAATTGAATGTGGAAGACGAAGATTTTTCTCTGCACATAGTCTTGATTTTTGAAAAACAACAACAAAAAAAAAAACTGTCTGATGTCATTTTGCAACATCACAGCGTGTTGCTGTGGACATGCATGGTGTTTCAATCCTGTTGTATATTGTCTTTGCTATCGTTTCTATTTTGTAACCTGTATTTCCAAATGCAAAATTTAAAAGATTATTTTGGATATGTGCATGCTTGTGAAATGTTCAGAATGTTGATTTCCACTAAAAGCTGTTGAGTTTAAAAAAAAGTCAACGTCTGTTACTTAAAATCAAATGTTTGACCTTTTTTTTTTTTTTTTTTTTTGCAGTGTAGCTATTCTATGATTTCACCATTAATGCATTTAATTTATAAAAACACTTTTTCAAAATCCACATTTATTCATTCGTGACAGTGAAATCTTTGCAATAGCTCTAACTATACATTTAAATGTAAATATACAGTGAACAATATAGCAAAATTATTTATGACAGATTTCTGTTTGATAACAGCCAAACAATCCAAAGAAATCATGTTATTTTTATTAATATTGTTATTATATAAGATTTTTGCTGCTGCTCTTCTGTCAGTTTAAAGTGTAGTCGATCAGTTTTTATGTTCAAACTCGGCAGATTTGAAACACGTGTGATAGATTTGTTTGTATTATGTTATTTCTGATCCGAGTTGTGCGTTGAAAAGTGTTCCCAGAATTCCCTGGGTTCATTTGTTGTCATCAGACTGCCAGCTGGACCTGCTGGGCTCTGTAGGTGTCAAAGTCCTCAGGAAGCGTGTCTGTAGAGAGAAACAACAAGAAGTGTAATCACGGTTTATCTTAAAGTTTTTTAATTTTGGCTTTCATGGCTGCAGCAATATCACGAGCTTTTCTAGCTACAGGATCATAAACTTCACTCACCGTTGCAGCGATAACGCAGGTTGGCCCAGATGATGTTCTCCTGGGAGAAGCAGAAGACTCCTAGTCGACCTCCCCTCATTGTGGCATCGATGATGACGCCTGTGTCTGCCACCATCTGAGGACCCTCATAGAAACGAACTCTGCACACCAAGAGAGAGCAGGTAACATCACTTTCAGGTTTGTTTGTAAATCTATTGGAAGGTGTCTGTTTCTTGGTAGATTAGCAGCTCCCACCTTCCAAACTTGTGCTTGTGCTGAGCTTAACTGTGCCATGCCTTTCCATTGATCCAATGGCCCATTATTCCAAAACCGCAATAATAATAATAGTAATAAAAATGAGTTGTTAGTTAAGTGGGCTTCCCCAACCTCTTTCATTTAACATTGATTATATAAGATTAGGCCATACAATTATAAAATGTTATAATAAATATAAACCAGCAGGAAGTCTACATTAGAAGAACAGCTGCATAAAAATTTAAAATCAGATCATCAAATATAAAAACTACAACAATACAACATAATTCTGTAGCATGTCTAAAAGAAGGACGGCGCCAGACCCTTCAATGATTTATAAAGTGATTGAGGTTTCGGAATAACAGTCCCACTGAACAATGGTCCGTCCCTGGCTTAACATGTCAAGAACCAAACTGAATAGTTTATAGAGATGACACACTGTCCGTACCTGATGTAGCCGTCAGCAGGCCGGTGTTGGAGGAACCAGCGGTAAGAAGTCTTGTCCTTCCAGCCAACATTGCGAGCATCCTTCCACAGGAGCTTGACCTGATCACTCGTGTCGCCGGTGTGCCACAAGGCGTTCCTCAAGTTTTCACCCGGACCCGTGTTTGACTTGACAGCCTTGTTAAAACCACAAATGACAAGATGTCTGAGTTGCTTTCATGTCTTTGCTTTAAAATGATTGTAATGCTTCAGAAGAACTGAATATAAAGTTCAGACACACCTGCACTGAAGTTTAACCCAAAGACAAGGATTATGTCTTCCTGTGGATAAACTTTGTCTCAGAGAAATACTAATCTTCAACACTTCTCTGATAAGGCACCATTTATAAGCCGTTAATGGCTTAATTAATGCCAAATGAATAACTGACTAATGATTTATAAATCAGTTGTAAGTAAAGAACAATTTTGGGGTTACCAGGTTGTGAAAAAACCTCCATCGTCCTTCTTTAAACCCTCTGGACTCTCAACCACTTGTCTTCTCAACCACAATGTCTATTGACTAACTTTTCCAGAAGGTCAGTGGGTCAAGCATTTTTTTTGGTAACGCAAAAGTTGTTCTTCTTAATGGGTTAGAGCTAATCTATAAAACATTAATAAATCATATATCCGCTCTTTATAAATGGTCATATAATGGTATTGGTACAAAACCATTACTTCTCTCTCCACAGGAGGACACAAAATCCAGCAAACAATCTAAAATCTGATCTAAATATCGATCTCTAAATATTGCTTCCTCCATGCTAGAACCGTAGACTACCTTCAGTTGGATGCCTGGTTCTGCCACAGCTCTGAACGGGTTTGCCTGCCAGTAGATCTGTTCCACTTGCTTCCACATCACCACGTAGAAACTGGAGCTGTCCTGGTACCCGAAGATAAATCCTGCGTAGTCGTCGTCCGTTACCGTGTTTACATGAAATGTCCCTTCGAAATCGACACCGCTGAAGGCAGTGTAACCTGGTGGAGACACAGGTGTGTCTTAGCCTTAGCATAAAAACGGAAAATACGGGGAAACAGCTGCAAAACATGTGCATAAAAACGGAAAATACGGGGAAACAGCTGCAAAACATGTTCATTCTTAGCTTTAAAGGAGCTGGTAGACATAAAATTGGGCTAGCTGTGTCCCATTGTTTCCAGGGTGGTCAATCTTGGATAATTAAGGGTTGGTGGAAACATTGTTAATAAAATTAACAAGAATTGTTCTTCCAATGTACAAGTGCTCTTTGGGTTTATATATTCATATCAATTTTTTTTTTTGATCCAGCACTTATCTCACAGAAGTTTGGTGACTACTCTTACCAACAGCCAAGCCAGGATCACTGTTCATCGTCTGGACAATCTCTCTTCCCTGGACAAACAAAAGAGTGGATTTGAGAACAATGTATCCGCAGTAAGAAGATTAGACTACTTTTAGACCTAATCTAACCTGGTTCAGAACCACCCAGTTGGGGTCGATCTGTGCATCTCCCTCTGGATCTAAAACGACGGTCTGGTACTCCCTGAAGTCGGTGAGGGTGACCTCAGCATTTTCTGGACAAACGTCAATGGTGTCGATGATAGTGTCGTTGTCAAAATCCTTCTCGCATACATTACCCACACCATCACCTGAAAAGATAAAGAGCCGTAGACTGTCCTAAGAACAAAAGTTTTTCTTTAATTAATTAATTAATCATTTCTTCTGCAGTAAGTCAGGGTCATTACTCACCATTAGAGTCCTCCTGCAGAGGGTTGGGGATCAGACGGCAGTTATCAGGACCAGGTGGCAGCAGGTCTGGGATGCCGTCATTATCGTCGTCGTCATCGCACTCGTCTCCCTTGCCGTCCTTGTCGGTGTCCAGCTGGGAGCTGTTGATAACAGCTGGACAGTTGTCCCGGGAGTCTTGGTGACCATCTCCGTCACTGGAGAAGAGAGACTGTTACTTCTATTGCTCATTTTGGTCTCCGGTACACAAATTACACAGATCATTAAGAATAAATACATATGATGTGATTGATGGGGCAACACAATACCTGTCCTTGTTGGTGTCACAGGGGTCACCAATCAAGTCGTTGTCCACATCCATCTGAGAAAGGTGAAATTTGTTATTGTTATCTATTAAAAAACTGGATAACGTCCTTGTGACACATCCTGGAGTACAGCTGAACCATTCAGGGTTAGCAAGCAACATGATTTTCTGCTGCTGTAAGGATGATGTCATTGGTCAACAGTTTTTTTTATCATGTGAAATTCTTTGATTTGGAGCTTTTGACTGTTTAACTTTATAATTATGCCCCTTTTCCAGCTTTGACTTAGATTGTTCTGTCTGAAATCAGGAATATTGATATATGATATATGCTTTCTTGATTTATAAGTGATGTTTTTGCTTGTAGAACAAACTTACAGCAGATGTTGTAGAGTAGTTTGTAACCAGAAGAAAAAGAGTTTTCTAACCTGGTCAGGGTTCGGAACATAAGGACAGCTGTCGCAGGCGTCTCCGACTTTGTCTCCGTCACGATCTTTCTGGTCAGCGTTGGGAACCCTTGCACAGTTATCCAGGTGATTAAGGATTCCTGAGATTCAAATAGGCATTAGTGAATGTACAAGTTCTAGTACTTCCCTATTCCT
Organism: Larimichthys crocea; assembly: GCF_000972845.2. Classification (NCBI taxonomy): domain Eukaryota; kingdom Metazoa; phylum Chordata; class Actinopteri; family Sciaenidae; genus Larimichthys; species Larimichthys crocea. The sequence goes on from NC_040027.1 coordinate 28,752,307, forward strand.
GTCTTTAAAAAAAACACTGATGTTGTAGGCCTATTAGTATTTGCAAATATTAGTACAATTAAATAAAATTTGCAGCTTTAAGCTTTTAATCCACTTTGATCCAAATTGATTGCTGTCATCTCCTGTTTATAACTCAACACATTGCTACTTAATGAATCAAATCCATACTGAAGTCAAAATGTGTAAAAATGTAAAATACTAACCATCCCCATCAATGTCTTCATCACACTCATCGCCAAATTTGTCCACATCTGTGTCTTTTTGGTCATTGTTTTTGATGGCACGGCAGTTGTCACAGGCATCGCCAAAGTCGTCCTCATCAATGTTCCTCTGGTCCACGTTAGGCACCAACACACAGTTATCCTGTAAAGAAGAAGCTTTAGTCTTTACTCTTCAAGCACAGTGACATGAAAAAACATAGATGTACATAGGCCTATCATCGATGATTTTTCTTCATGAACCTGTGTGTTTAGGATCCCATCCCCATCTGCATCCTCGTCACAGGCATCTCCAGCTCCATCACGGTCAGCATCTTCTTGACCAGAGTTGGGCACAGTGAGACAATTATCCTGAAAAGAAAAGATATACTCAGATATACAGAGTTATGGAACAGTCTGCCTTACTGTAGAGAACATGCTTCAATTTAAAAACAGTTTTGTTGTGCCATGATGGTCAAAATTACCAATTCAGACCACAAACATTAATATAAAAGAGACACACCTTATTGCAGTTCCTCTCGGGACAGTCCAGTTTCTCATCAGGGAAACCATCAATGTCGATGTCGGACCCACAGAGGTAGCCGTTGCCAGCCCAGCCGACTCCACACTGTGAGGATGAATAACATTTCATGTACTGTGCAGTCTGTTTTCATTGGCCCTGTGTGTATACTGCATACAGTATTACCATAAGTGTTTAAACAGACGGTGGTTTTACAATATTTGGCACTAGTAGTATTCAGTAGTATTCAAAGTTACATATTTCGGAGTCAAAAATATTTACAGCTTCATAATATTTAGCAGCTTCGTACGAACTCTGTGACTTCTATATGAACTAGTGCCTTAAATAAATGGATTGTAAAGAAGATCTTCACACTTTAAATAAATAAAACATTGAATTCTTTCATTCTAACTTGTGGCTGCAAAAAATGTGAAAACTGCCCACTGAGAAACATGAAAAGTTTTATTCACCTGACACTCGATTGTACCCTCACGATGGACAATGCACTCAGCACTGGCGTGGCATGGGTTGGGCTGGCCATTCCCACAGGCTCTCTCCGGCTTACAGCCACGTCGCTGATCCCCAATGTAGCCCGGCTTACAGGGACCACACCTGAATGAGCCCTGATGACACACAGAGGAAGCACACCAATCATATTACTAATAATATCAGGAATCCGTATGTGTTCCTAAAACTTCAAAAGACTGCATTAAGTAAAGAGCTGGAGGGAGAAACTACACACTATTTTGGATTTTACACGGGTTGTACTGACCCATATTTCCTGGTAGTATATCACAGACGGTGCAGAGCAATGGTTAAATCCTGTGTTTTTGTTTGCTGCCCTTTTTAAGTAATGAGAGCAGCATGGATGGATAACGTGTCTCTGCTGGCAGTAGTTTTCCATTCACATCAGCACAATAATTCATGAGGCATTTATCAATGAATCAGATGAATCTCATAAATGATGACACACAGCATGACACAGATTATAACCATGACTTTATTTATTTACCCATCGCACAGTGTGACATGAAATTAACCTGCAATATCACTGTTACTGCACAGTGATATGCTGAAATGCAGTGCAACAGTAGCAAAAGTACAGATTAGTCTGTCTTTGAACCGACAGAAACAGAAATATCTGTATCTAAAGTCTGCTACCATTAGACACCAGAAGCTACTGATCACACCAGACTAAGTACTAACATAACCTGAGTGTATTGAAGTTAATGTCAATTCTTCTTTTAGTTACAGAGACTCATTTTAAGTTGTGCTTTTGTTGCTTTACATTTGCCTTTTTCACTCTTCTTTCCTCTGGTGAGTTTTCAACATTCTTCTGTCGAGAAACTTGGCAAGCACAAAATACCTGAAATGGTCTCTTCCCTCAGATAGTACTTCAGGAACATGATACCTGGTATGATCCTGGAAAACTCTAAAACTCTCTCAAAGCATGCCAAAGTCATTATGGGGTATGGCTATAGAGTACTATACTAGGAACAGTAATTTATTATAAAAAGTATGTATACTCACAGGTGTGTTCATACAGACAGAGTTTTCCACACAGCCTCCACTGTTAGGGCCTTCACACTCATTGATATCTCTGCACACCTTCACAGGACAAAAAATATCCAATAACTTCAGTGAGCTTCCACATCATACGATGTGAATGAAAAAATGAAGTGCAGCAGAGTGAAGACAGTTGTGTGTTGAGGACTAAGGTGGTGCTGAAAAAGTCCAGTATGCGCTGCGTGACATGCTGTATGTACAGAAGAGAGTGAGGAGGTGTTTCTGATGAATGTAGAAAGGAGGTGGTGAAAAGCAAAGACAGGCATGTTCGAGTGCAGAAGGGAATCTTTGTTTTCCCTCAACAATCTCAAAACGGGAAGAAGATATGTTGAATGTTTTCATTAATTCAGCATCTTGGAACTTTAATTATATATTACATGATTTAACAGTTACTGTAGGTGACTAAAAACCAATAGTAAGGAACAACACTAATTTATTATCTATGATGAAATATACTCAACTCATGGTCCACTTTCTAGTAAAGTTGTTTAAGGTATTGGGTCAAAAACTTCAGAAAAAGCTAATGAATGAACTTGAAAATATTTGATCACATCTCTTCACTTTGTTTTCTGATCTTAGTGTGTTCACTGACGCTGACCTGTTTGTTGGCAGTGGCATAGGCGAGTCCGACACCCTGGACCTGGGGGCCGGTGTATCCAGCAGGACAAGACCCACAACGAAAACCTGGGGATGTGTTTATGCAGCGCACACCCATGTGACACGGCATGACAGTACACTGTACAGACAAAGAAAGTTATGCTTGTGATTATGTAAGGACAAGAAGTGTCCAGAGCTCCACACTCAACTTTTTCCGGTACTAACAATACACTGCATTTGCTCAAAATGGCAAGTGTATGAGACACAGCACTGTACTGTTGAACCCACTAGGAATCAACATTTATCTCTGTAGCTTTTCGCACTCTTAGGTCGAGTTTCAATCATCATGTCATAACATATGAGTTGGTCTGGGAGAAGAGGGAAGTGGCTTTCTGCTGAGAGTTTCTTTGATTAATGACTTTATCTGAGTGTTCAGTTTCTGTTTATTTGTTAACCTAAATAAATTGAAACTAATGGCAAGCTCAGTGCACAGTTGTTGATCTGTGACAATATCATACCGACCCATTGTATAATCATGTCTCTGCCTACCTCGTCTACATCAGTGCAGTGGGTGCCGTTGCCCTCCATTCCTTCAGGGCAGCGTCCACACTTTATACCCTGAGGTGTCTCCATACATTTCACTCCTGGGTAGCAGGGGTTGGGCACACAGGAAGGACGAGGCTGCATTCCTCCCATCCCTGAGAAGACAGAAGAGAGGTCAAATATCCTGGTTCTTCATTGTGTAGTATATTAGCTTTATACAGTGATATGAAACTCCCATTAACACACATTGCTTCTCCATGTTAATCTTATATACAGGGTCCTATGCAGGTCTTGAAAGTCAGTAAAACAACGTAAACATTTAACACTGATCAGGGTTTCTGTTCAGTTGGTCAACTCACCACAAGCTTCACACTCCATCACTGTGTTCTTCAAGAATACTATCTCTTTTATCTGGAAAATACAGTCAGTCAAAAGTTTGTTTGTTTCAACCCCATCAAACTAGTCTAATCAGTCGTCTACTGTAGTTTTATTAAATGCACACCTGCTCACTGATAAAATGGCTGCTTATCAGACATTTATAGCTACGAAAAGCTTTTTTTCTAAAGACTGAATAATCGTCAATTCATCAATTACACATGATTCTGTAAACATCCTATGAACTGACACATATTAACTTCTTTCTCTATAGATGTTGCATGCATATTGTACCTGTTGTTTCAGAAGCTCTTTAATCTCAGCCAGCGCGAGGTTCGTCATTTTGATCTGACTGATAATTTCTCCATCTAAAAAGAAAAAAAACATTTCAAGAGCTACATAACACAACTACCAGTGTAATAACCATCAGACTTACTTTTGAACCAGTCCATATAGACACCATGTTTTAGCTGTGGGCCGTGAGACAGTTTGTATGTTAAATAAATAAAGTCATACTTTTATTTTTCTCTGACACTGATTTCGGGAACTCTTACTAACAAAACCAAATACTTTAGTCATGTTGGCTAAAATATGTATGTAAAAATTTAATCTAAAGTACCTCAAAGTGATACTTTTAGTGCAGAATTGTACAGTCATTGTACTTAGTTACTTTCCACTAGTGCCATTAACTGCAGGTTTAAAAATTCTTTATTTATCAAATAAAGAGGTCTATAAGAAGAACGTGACCTGCTCCAAATAACAACCACCATCAATAGCAGACCAAAAACACGACCTACAAGAGACAGAGGCACTGATGTGTGAAGTGAAGTGTGCATATGCTGTGTTTGTGTGTGTAATATACAGAGGCACACCTGTAAGTAAACACATCAACCATTTTAGATTCAAACGAAGCTGAAACAAACTGATCTAAAGTTTTGTTTCATTTCTTTTGACTGAGCTTATAAATCTTCCTGTTGGCTGAACATCTGGGACCAGAAGCTTACTGGGGAGCACATCTGCAATGTGGGGGGCTTGGGGGGATACAACATGATCCACTGTCTGTCAAATACCAAAGTCCATACCTGACGTTCCTGAGCCACCGCAGACCTCATATGTATCCACTACCCACGCATTCACTGGAGTCAGAGATGTTTTTATTTCAGCTGCAAAATTGATTTTCCAGATATGGAACGATACGAGATTTTCTGGAAGATACATTTTTAAAGCCTACAGATCTAAACTCTCTGGGCGACTCTGTGTTTCTACAGTGTTATACAGTACAGGGAAACTTTCTATGCAGGTCTCCAAATTTCAAATAAGATCATTTTTTAAATAAGACAACATAATAAAACACACACTTACTCAAATCACCAACAGTGTGTTTACATGATTCTTGAATAGGTCACTGGGTAGATCACTTCAATTTGGTTCATTTGTTCAGGAGAATCTATTTGAACTCTGGTTGCAGCGAATACAACACTGCAAATATCTTTGATCTCTAATTGAAGAACTGCAGTGTGAATTAACAAGGAGACGATAAAATAACATGAAGAAACTCCAAACAACATATGGCATAAAATGGTGGTTAGCAGGTTACTGAAACTCTTTCCAAAAAATAAGTTCCTCGTAAATCAATGCAACATTAACAGTTGCCTTTTGGCATTGGGGGATGTTGACCGTGCGTCAACCTCCATGGTTGTGAAGCCAATGTGTAAGTGCCAAAGACTGCAGTTCCTTGAACAGCCACTTGAGGCTGGCTACAGAACAAGTCATCATCTCCAAATCTCAAATCTCCATAAGCCCCCATGTTAAAATGTCCAACTTCACAGCAGAAATAAACATGTGTGCAGCCTGGTACAAAAAACAGTTTTGGTCTCTATAAATAATTATCCATTCAAAACAACTGTACTGAGTCTGAATTGCTATTTAACTCACCCATTCAAATTATATTAATGCTTAAAGTTATGTGCAATTAACAGCATGTCCGCTTTGACTGAGCTTTCACATAAGGCTGTTGAGAAACCTATGTTTGACATCACAGATACATTCGATATACTGTCTATGGTGTGAACCTAAATAAATCAAACACAAAAATGCAACAACTAACTTCAAACCCTCAGTATTTTTTGGGCCATTTGGAGACAGCAAAAACAAGTTTGGTGTCGGTGTTTGGTGCTGAGCAGGTAGTTTACAACAAGCTTTTAGAGCTTTTCACTAAAAACTGCTGCCTGCTGTGGCTAAAAATGACACTCTGTGAGTGAGAGTGAATGAAAATTTAAAGTTTAAAGTTGCAGCTGATATATGGATATAAAGCTCCAAATTGGATGATGATTCTCTGTATGGTTAACTTCTTTTACGCTGTCACCTTGGTAATATTGATTAGCCGCTTCCATTTTTTTGTCTTCTTTTAGGATGAAAAAGGAGTGTTCAATAACCTGTTTTGAAGCTTATTTCGAAATAGGATTGGACGTCTGAGATGTTCAGGTGTGGTCAGATCGTGAACCAGCATGCTGCTTGTACAAATTGACCCAGAGACCCCCCCATCACCCCCTCCAACCACTATCCCTTCCCCCAAAGGAGCCGTACGAGGGCAGAAATCTCCTGAGCATGGAGTGCAGGAAATGTGGTCTTCTCATTAGCGGCATCTCTGTTTACTGAATGGATTCCACAGCAGAAAGAAAAGATACTGGAAATAAATCACTCTCACTGCTAATAGAAAGGTAAATGAGACTTTTGTACAACAGAAAAGCTCACAGTGATTGCTTTTCCTTATTCTGTGCAAGTGACTGTAGAAAAACTCTGCACATAAAACTCCTCAGCAAGTCACATACTGATTTACATTATGAGGTACTGATGATAAAAATGGAAATTAAACACATTTTATCAACAAAAATGTGTTCTAATTCAAGGATGTGAAAACATTTCTTTTCTCATCCATTCTACACATTTTGCTTTTGCTGTTTTCACAAATTCTACATTCATATACTGGACTGAAAAAATGGTAATATGTATGATTTTTTATTAACTGTCTCACAGTCCATAAACAACATGTATGTATATTAATTCATATAAACAGTTGGGAATACCAACTTTAATTCAACAATGCTTCTCTGGCTAATTTCCCAAGAAGGATCAATCATGTCTCATCCCGTTTTTTTCCCACTTGCAACAGCCCAAACCAAAAATAATAAGTCCAACAAACAAAACACTTTTCTCACCTCTCTGTCCTGCTGCAGCGTGTCCTCCCATGTAGATTGCACTCACCAGCACTTGAAACCACAGCATGGTTGAATCTGTGCTGCAGATGCTACCGTTCAGTTACAGGAGCTCCGTCTCTTCTCTCTCTTCTGCCTTCAGATTCAGCGCTCCTCCTGCAAACCTGCTTCCAGCAGTCTTTCCTCCCCATGCTTTGGTTTTTATAACCCTCACTCCACCTCCTCCTCCCTGGCTTACATCCCCGTCCGTTCCCCTAAAACTCCTCCGCGAACCATTATTATTAGAAGTCCATAAAATTTGGGAATAGGAGTTTGATTGCACAACACATTACACACCCACGTCTAATACATGCATTTGTTTAAATGGTATTGCACATTGCATATTGGACAGTTTTAGTAGTTTAAAGACTAATAATAATAATAATTAAACCCCTCTGAGGCATTTGGGATTTGGGCTATATAAATAAAATTGACTTGAATGTGGTTTGTTGTTGTTAGTTGGTGTTAGAAGCTTCATTTTTGACAAAATTTGGAGCCATTAATGGTCATTTGGTTTGCTTATTTTTTGACTCACTCAGTTTTTCCATTGTCAAGTCTGGTTGAGTCACTTGTTAGCCTGTTAGTTAGTGGGTACTTTTAAACTGGAAACTATAATCTGGTCTATAATATCATACATCTTGACCTTCATATCTTAACTGCGGGAGAATTAAATTAAATGTGAAATTATTAGTAACTCAAGAACTAATAAATGAACTTTTAAGAGCAACATTTTTTTAGATTGTAACCATTATTGTTACAGTCACATATCCTGATTATCAGTGAATTTGGATTTTGGAAAGGTTTACAAAGATTCGATATTTCCCTTTAATGAAACCTCTGACAACTGAGGTAACGAGGAAACACAAAATTATTTTTACTTTTGACTGAAATCAGAAGATCCAATGTTAATATGTGTGTGTGTGTGTGTGTGTGTGTGTGTGTGTGTGTGTGTGTGTGTGTGTGTGTGTGTGTGTGTGTGTGTGTGCCTCAGTAATGGGATCAGCAGATGTTGGTTACATTCCTGGCAGTGAAGGTTTTGCGGGTTTTGGGTCCAGATCACCTTGATAAGCTCTCACCGCCTCCTCTCTCTCCGTCCCCGCCTGCTTGCTGCCTTGCCCAAAGGAGCCGGGAACTCTGGAAAAACAAACACCACAGCTTACTTCTGTCATCATGCTGGAGGCCTGGACTGGAAATTACAGCATCTCTGAGTGCTTTCTTCTTGCCCATAAACTGCAGGAAATTGATGTTTGGAAGAACATAAAGTCAGTAAATTAATTCAAAACAAAGTACTTCAATCATTTGTTTTATCAAACTTGAATTTCCCTTGGGATAAATGAAGTATCTATCTGTCTATCTAGATGGATGGAATGAACCATTTAAATGACTTTATGCCAGACAGACAGTCTCATACATATTCTTCATCAGCTTATTGATGCCTATATTCAAATCCAACAGTTGCAGTCAGCTGCACAGTTTAAAAAGAAAGTCTCCCAAAATTCTGCCTGACATATTTGGTAATATTCTGGAAACTTTGGGATTTTCACAAGAATTTAAAACAAAGTTAAACAAATAAATTTTAGCTGCAAAGAACAGAATAGTTTGTACTGACAGACTGTTGCTTGTTGAAGGGAATCTCTACTAATTTTACAAATCACAGTCTTGTAGAGTACTGCATATGAGGCAAAAGCTTATATGAAGTCTTTTGTGGCTCCAAAGTGAGATATGCAAAAAAAAAGAAGAAAAAAAAGAAAAGAAAACTGACTTGAGTGATATCACTTGAGTCGGCATAGCTTGTGTTGTGATGTAAACACCAGGAACTGATAAGGACGAAGAACGCATGACATAAAAAGACTATATCTGGTTGTGCTTCATATATTTTAATACAGTTTCAGAACTTTTTTTTAACTTTCTATCGTGAGTCCAACTAAATCATAAAAGTAAATCAGCACAATACTCTCCAGTGTGTAGGATTTAGTGGAATTTAGAGGTGTAGTTGTGGATTGTAACCACTACTAACCCTCTAGCTCCAGTTCCAAGCGTGATGGAGAAGCTACAGTGGCCACGAAACATGTGAAAAATACAAAAATACCAATCTTGAGCCATTGTTTGGTTTGTTCATTCTGGGCTCCCGTAGAAACATGGTGGAATCAATGGCAGAGGACCCATAACATTTGTAGATATAAAAGTCTCATTCTAAGGTAACAAAAACTGTAATAATGATTCTTATTTTCAGGTGATTATACTCGAAAACATAGTTATACACATTATATTCCATTTCTGCAACATAAATCTTACCCAGTGGATCTTTAAGTTTCGAGCAATAGTTTAAAACTATTAATAACACTTGTTGTGGCAGTGGTGCTACATGCACAACAATGAGCGATGCAAATCAGTTTTTGTGGTGTGACGCAAACTTAACTGCAAAAATAACTATTACATTTCTATTTTTTTTAGATCTGTACTGTATTATTTTAGCTACTGTAGTGGTCATCTTGCTGTGATTTAATATCTTGAGCTATGATTCAAGTTGTCTGCATCTTCTGCAGAAATTAAGCATTTTTTTTATGAGTATGAATAAAGTTTTATGCCATATTAAAAACTGAAACAAAAGTCATCAAAGATGATGAGCTCCAGCAGTGCTACAAACGTAACCAGCAGGATTTTTACCTCTGTGATCTTCTCTGCTGCTGTTAGGAATGTTGAGGTTAAAGGTCGAGTGTAACAACCTCCTGCTAAGTTCATTAGTGATGTTTTATTGCCTGTGCTACAAGAGTTTGTCGGCATGGGGCATCCAAGTTTCTCAGGACCTGCCCTCAGCTTGACCTCAGACCTTTCCTGTCACCTCCCAACAGCCTCAGAGTTACATAACAGAGGGTTTACAAAGACATGTGTACTCCTGACTGCCAACTGATTCCAGGACCTGTGTCAGTCTTGGATGTGTCTTAAATTGTGGAATTTTATTTTTACAATTATGCATTATGCAAGTGCATAAACAATCCTGAGTGTTGGAAACTGATCTCAGGTACCGTTTATATCAGAGTGAGGAGTCACCAGCAGATGGTTGGTGAGGCAGAGAACAAGGCTTCGGAATTTATTGAATTTTATCTATCTATCACAGCCTATTGGTTATTTTGGAGATTATTTTGACCATACCTTCAGTGCACAAATCTTCCTCGCACCAAGACATTTTAATTTGGGAATTAAGCCTGAAAGTTATATTTTTTTATTTTTAAAAACTTTATTCTTTATTCTCATAAAAACTTTCAGAAATATTTCACTTGTTTTTAACACAAATCATCTTGTGGTTTTTGATGGTGACTTCTCACTAGATACATTCTCTTAAACAAGTTGTTAAACACGTATGGAGATTTTATTAGACCTCAGCAGTAAAGCCATTACACACAGAGCATGCAGTAACTCCTTAAATCCTTACGTCGCCTTAAATCCTTCATACTGCTCCCATCTGGTCACAGATACAGGTCCCTGGCCTGTAGGTGAGCACGCTATGGCATTAGTTTTGTCCCTTCTGCTATAGCATCTCTCAACAAAGCACCCCGGTAACCACCATGTGTCGGAGCTATGGATGGGGGTGGAGAAATGTGCTGTATTGAATGTTTGTTTCTGTGGTTATGTATGTACATGAGGCTTTGTACAGACTGCAGCAACAAATTTATTTTTAAGGACAATTAAGTATTTTTCCATCTATCTTCTATTCACACAATTGAAGGTCATGAAGATTTCTCACTGAAGTTACTTAAAGGCAAAGAAACGTGTTGGTGCGTCCTCTGTTGAAAACTAAAAGTCACTGTAAAACAACATGTTTTTTATCCAACTATTTTACTCGCTGCTAATGTACTGTTGTAATATTTAACATCTTGATACATACTGCTTTATCTAAAACTGGACCTAATGAAGTGGAAATAAACTCAGAACTCAGTTTTGACCATTTAGTACTATTGAATGGTCAATAACGCAATAAGAAAATCACCGGGACACAATGTTTCTCTTGATTTTATTTAAAGACATGAAGTTGTCCTCATCTTAATGTAAAAAGCAGCAGTGTTCTTTCACATAATGCTTTATTCACATTATAATTTCTGATTAAATTAGTATTTTCTAGCTCTTTCTGAACTGAAATAAGGTTTGGTGGACTTAAAGAAAACCACTGACACCCGGTAACACAACTACTGATGTGGAACAGAGGCCCATGCAGCTCCTACACGTGGATCACCACACAGTGTTGAGCACAGATGCAGATGTTCACAAAAACACATAAATAAACAGGTCTAAAATGTCCAGGTTGGGTTGAAGTGTGAAACATTTGCCATGGTATTTACAGAGTCCTCGTGCTGTGTAAAATGCAGAAAGCACCATTTTACTCTAATAGAAAGGGTCTCATTTGGTAAAACATCAAGCTGCCCCTTTCCCTGGAAAGGAATGGGAAGTCCCATCACATGGAGTCCATGATGGGGGCGAGTCAGATGCAATTTCACTCTGGCAACACGACATCCTACTCAGCTTTCTTGGCCTTCCTCTTGCGTGCACCATCGCTCAGCTCCTCCTTGGTTTTGAGAGGTGAAGATGGGGCAGCGGGAGCATGATGGTCTTCCTCAGATCCACCCAGAGGAGAGCCGAACAGCAGGTGGCAAACCCAGGACTCAATGAGAGCGAAAGGGGAGCCGTGAGAGTGTCGGGCGGTCATCACAATCTGAGGGAAGATAATGTCAGTCAGAGGAGAGCAGCAAGATTTTGTAATAACAAATTCATAACTTTAGTAGTGTGAACACCTGTGTGTTACAAATATGGACTGATAGTAAAATGGTAAAAATGTAGTGGGCAGGGAGGGGCATGTTTGCTTATCTTGCCTTGCTTGTGGCCATGAAGAGGGTGAAGACGAGGATGAGGGTGCTCTTGGACACTGGCAGGTAGTGAGTCTCCTGCAGGGTGAAGAGGATGGCTCCGTACAGACTGGCTTTGGTCGGGCTGCAGATACAAAAGACACTCAATTTATATTCACAAGTTCTCTTCTGACCCTACAATAAAGTTTAAATACACCGATACTCTTTTTTTAGGGGATAAGAGAAAGTCTTTTTTGATACTACCACTAGGGGGAGCTGGAAGTTCAGTGATGCCATATTCTACACAGGATGACTTCAACAAACCTGCTGTGTTTCTCAATAAGGCTGGCCATGTTTTGTGTCCAATCTTTTGATTCACAATAAGTCCTAGCTTTGTCTCTGGGCTTTGGTTGGAAACACCTACATGCTTGATGAGTCAGTGATGACCACATTTTCTCATCAGCAGCAGGAAACACAGACTTACAATGACATGTTGAGGATCTCGTTGGTTTCGGGCCTCCACACACCACGCAGCAGCTGCTCAAAATTGGAAATGAGAGCCACTCCGGACCCTGCGAAGATAAAAATAGACATGGAGGGAAAAAAAATGAGGACAAAAAAGTCTGTATCCCGTGTGACTGCACGTATCTGTATCTTTTAGTTTATTTTCAACATGGACGCCTGCAGGGCCTCACTGTTGAAGCAGAAACAGTAGGGAGCAAAACCAGGACAACCCTTTATATATATTTATATGGACATCATGTAGTTTAAGTGTGCACAAGGCTGGGTTTTAATCCAAAACACAAAGACCCAGTAAACTGGTCACTGTGTACCCTGTGTACCCAATGTCTCAGTTGAAGATGAATGATCGGCACATGTGCACACTGCCATGCACATGTGTTGTTCATTCATGTTTTAAACACAGCAGCTGTTTAGTTTCCTGAATGTGTTTCTCTCTGTCACTCACTGTATGCAGCTGTCAACACTACGACAGCAGGCATACCAAGCTGTATTAAAGACTTTCTGTTAAAGATAAAACAATCAGGTAATGTATCAGCTAAAGGGTCATTGTAAAGGTCTGCTGTTTCTCTTGGTCTCATGTGATAATGAACTGAATGTCTTTAAGTTTTGGAGAGATGCTCAGACAAAAAAAGAGACATCAAGTGTGATGATACGCCAAAAGGGAACTATGATAGCCAAAATAAATCGTCAGATCAAAACAATTGTAGGTCTACTTGAATTTTAGCAAATTTATACATGACTAAATTTTGTGCCATGACTGCCTTCCTAATTTAAAACACACTGCATAACAGATTGTCAATTCATAACACCACCTGTCCTGTCGTACCATATAAACACATTTGAATGAAAACAAACCGCTGTGAACCAATAAGACACCGACCTTTAACGTATCCCACGATGACCATGATGAAGAAGCCGTGGTGGTAGGCGTGAAAGGCATGGTGAACACCGGCGGCAATCTTACGAGTACGGACGACTTCCTTCAGGGCAACCAACACCAGCTTGACGGGCAGGAAAACCACACATTTATAGAAGAGGTTCAGCGGGCAGTAAAAGATGAGGTACCTGTTTGGTAATGAAAGATAATGAAGAATAAGATGTTAGAAGTGTTTTGCTTTCATCGTCACCAAAACACAATTCACACTTCATGGTGTCTGGTCATAAAGAAGAATTAGATTTTCCTGTTTACTGTGTTTGTAAATGTAGGAGATTTCCTCGTTTTTAAAGGTGACAAAACTTATTATTAGAAATAAAAAATATTAGAAATACCCACAGACCTTGGACATTTTTCTCTTTTTTTGTTTTAACTTTTTGTAAAAAGGTTCCCAATGAAAAGTGGCGTCACTGAAGTCTTTAGACAATGTTTCTTAAAAGACATGATGCATTTGAATACTTTGTCTTTAAACCCGCAGACCGAGTTCCATGCACCTATTATGATATATGAAACTATCTGCAGGTACAGCTGGTGATACAAAAGGGGAAAAGCTATTTTCAGATGTTGCTGAACTGATCCTTCCCTGTTAAAAGCTGGAAACGAAATTCACTTTGTGGAAGGGAATGACCTTAAAACAGTGGCTGACAGGCAATATTTTAATCACATATAGAGTCTTGATGAAAAACATAAATCAAACAAAGCAGGTTTCGATGGTCATGTCCATGTGACCTTCAAATCGAATCTCTTCCCCTTTGGAGGGTAACGTCATCCTGAGGATTTTCTCACCAGACAGCTGAAGCCAGCAGGATGTGGCTGTTGTGTTGGAAATAGTCAATGGGGCTGCTTCCGAGCATGATGTCTGCCAGGATGTAACTACCAAAGCAGTAGAGCATGGCGCAGAGCCAGGAGGCCACGGGACTCCTGCGAGAAACCTCCACTGAGCCTGCAACACAGAAGAGGAGCTGTCAGGGACCGATCCTCACACATGTAACGTGAAAAACTGAAAATCATATCTTCTTTAGATTTTTTTTCCTTCATTAAAATGCTGCAGTGTGACACTGATTCATTAAAGGATTTTTCTGTCATGAATCACTAGTCATTTAGTTATTTGTTTACAAAACAGTGTACGTGATAATGATTAATTACAGGTAAATCATTCAAACAAAGAAGAAGAAATGTGTACAATAAAAAAAAATCAGCTTTTGCTGCTTCTTATTGGTATTATCAAAAAATACTGTGGCAGATATCAATGCCTGCCACAAATGAGTTTTAAAATCATGTATTTTTCAATCATTTCGATCTTTAAAAGTCCTAAAATAAAATATTGATTAGTACATTGAACGACTTGATGTTGATTTATTTGTTGTATTTATCGTTGTTGTTTTGTTTTGTTTTTTGTTAATCACAGGAGTCAGATCGAAAATAGTCATAAATGTTTATTTTTAAAACTTTCTGAGTTCCTACAGAGAAAAACTGTTAGCGTTGACCTTCAAAACTCATTATCAGTGGATCCCTTGTGTGTCTAAGTGCTGTATCTTTGCCCACGCCCAGTCGACTCAGTTTACGCCCTGATAATCCGCCTTTTTTTTTCATAATCTAATATTGACTCACAACTTCAACTGCTATGTGTTTGACAGTTTACCAACTCATGGCTGACATTTAAATTACTCATTTAAAGTATACAGGCAGAACAAACAGCTTATTACAATGTATATACTGGCCGTATATTTATTTGATAATTCAGTATTCTTTTTTATATACCCTAGATGACATTTAGTTTATCTGTGTGTATATTCCAGACATTTATACCACATCAACACAGTTCACACCATCATATTTAAACCAGTCAAAGAAGTCTGCAAAGGTTGCTTCTCTGTTTACTTTACTGCCTTTTATCTACTGTTATCCCTTGGGCAGGTAACTGAAAACTGTAACATCTCTCTAAGTCTGTTTGTTTGTTGTCCAATCAGCATGTGAGCATCCAAGCTGTGTTCCTATCTCTCTTTTTCCCTCCCTGTTTTCTCCTGCGTGTCCTCTTTTCATTTAGGCTTTTCTGCAGTCAGACCATCAGCCGTCCTGGGACCTCTCTTTTGAGCATGCTGTCCTTGGCTCTTTCCCCTCTCTTCCTCTGTGTGCTTGTTTCTTCTCTCTTCTTTCTCTGTGAATGGTGGGCTTGAGCTTTTCTGTGTGTTTTTTGTCTTTCCAGCTCCCTTTTCATCTGAATTGAGAGCATATGCATGGATAGAGCATGTTGCATGGTGGCATTTGTTATACCAAGCTATATAGATAAAAATGACTTGACCCAGAACTTGCTTGCGTCTTATTGGCTGGCATTTATCCATTAAAATAGTTCAATTATAGCTCCAGTCAACACTTTGACCACATCTCTAAATCAGTGACCTAGGGATAATAAACTGCTGCTAATTATAGCTACTACAACAAAAAGTGTGCTTTGTGTTACAAAGTGTTCTGGTATAAGTTACAATGACTCACTGAGAGGTGCCGTGATGAAAGATGAGATCATTAAGTAAAAGCAGAAATACCAGATTACAAAAGAACTCCATAATCATGTTCAAAATTTTACTTTAAAAAAAGTACAGAAGCATTGGCAACAGAATGTACTGTATGTACATGCATCAGAAGCAAAAGTATTCATTATGCAGAATGAGCCCTTTCAGTGTTGCTGAAATAAATCTAGTGGAGTTAAAAGTACTGTACTTCACTCTGTAATGTAGTGCAGCACAAGTGTAAAATACTCAGCATAAAAAGGAAATACTTTTGTGAAGTACAAGCACCTGAAATGTACTTTATGATGTGAACAGAGCACGGCTGCTTCACCGCACAAATCTCCAACAACAGGTGGGTGAGGGTGTCATGGTGCAACAGGCACTCAGTTTGAAAGCAATGTGATCCTGAGAAATGTCATCCTATAAATATATTCTGCTCAACTGCTTCTCCTGCCTGTCAGGCCTGTCTTAACCTTTAACCCCCACACTTGTCTCTCCTTCTTCCCCCCGACACATGTTGACCGCCAAAACTCATTCATGCGCTCCTCTAACATGTACTGCGAACTAGGACGCAGACACGTAGGACACACATTTGACTGTAAAATATTCTGAGATATGAAGACAGAAGTATACAGTTACAGGCAGGAGGTCAGCTTTGGTAGCTACATGTTACAGTTTGTGTGAGGTCTGCAACTGTATTATAAAAGTATTACAAAATGTAACAAATGTGTTGAAAGGAAAGTGATCCACTCAATTTTACCTGAACTACTATGAGGAACATGAGAGCCAGTAAACTGTCATATCTGTATTTTGATATCCTTAAAACTTCACAGCCGTTTAGTCTAGGCCGTAGTCTAACTTCATACTCAAATTATCAATTTAATAGTCACAAATCAGTTCAATCAATAAAAAATGTCTTCACATTGTCAAAACCTGGCGCCTACGTTACCCACAATGCAAGCTGACCACATGCTAGTAGACTCGAGTTGCTAGCTTCAAGTAGAGATGAGAAGTTACAAAGGTCAGATAAGATCATTTTTTTCTAACTCCACACCCAGAGGGTTTTGTTTTATCATTTTCAAACTTGTCGTTGTTAGCCTCAACTGACGCCGACTCATGTGACATCACTTGAGGCAGTTTATCAGATTTTGTGCCTCTCTCTCCGGAGCCACAGTAACCCTCCAAGATTTTTGTGTGAACAAACAGTGAAGTTAACCTTTAAATCTGCCTTGATTAGATTAATGGCTCATTTCAAAGTGTAAATTAATTTATTTTCTGGTCAGGTTCATTCCAATTAACATGGACATAGAACACAAAAAGCTAATGTCGATGTATGTAGATGTATTGCAGTTATAACCATATATATATACTTTCTCTAGATAGTTTGCATAATATAAAACAAGTTTCCAAATCATTACATATTTGTGGCCCAAAAATGTATTTATCTGAGCAGCAGCTCCAATAATTCCCTGACTGGACATTATTGCTGAGGATAATGAAACTGTTTGGCTACAAACCTCACATGAGATATGTTGAAGAAGCTATTTAGGGAGGATTTTGATGGATATCTTAGGCTCTTATGAAGCTGCACAAAAACAGACGTAAACTTCTAGATATGGTTATGAGATGTATTTGGTGTGTCTACCATCTTCACTGAAGCTTCAGCTGACATCATAATGACTGAACTTTTATGCCAGAGTGAACTTTTTCTATTTATGGTCAGGGAGACCCAGCAAAAGAAATGGTTCCTACACACAACCAAGAGGAAAAACATGTCCTTTTAAAAGCCCTCAGGAGCATTGCAATCATTCTGGGCTGTTAGCTCAACCGGTTATTCAACATTTAGTGTAGATAACACACTCAACTGCAGCCTACGGGTGCAGCAGAGGAGCTTCAGAGACCCACTGACACTGTCTATTTCAGGATCTTCTATTTATTGCCTAAGTCGCTGGTATGCACAGACCCTCTCTCAGGTTCCATCCTGCTCAGGTTCTGTTGCTCAAGTTGAGTTAAATCTAGGGAAAAATCAGACTTTACCCAAAGCTGAGTGGTTTAATGTGCTCCAGTGATTTCCTCAGTGTGAATGAGGTCAGACTGCTGCTGCAGCAACAGACATTCCCTCACAGCAAGCAAGCTGAGCTGCAAGTGTCTCTGCTGGAGTTTATGTAACAGGTCATGCTTTATAAGGATAGAGTGTTATACAGATAACAGCAACCCTATAGGGATATTACAGCAATGTGGATTTAACTACAGAGCCTCATGTCAGAGATTATTTGTAAGTTTTTAAGGGTTTAAATATTGAATTTCTGTGTTAGATATATATTTTTACTTTGTGTTGTAAATGAATCTTTTTGTAAATGAAAGGTTTTGGTGAGTGTAAGCCTGCCAAAATAATAGCAGAATGTATTGCATATCACATTTTTAATCTGAGAAAAGTACAGAAAGTGTAAAACACACTTACCTGGCTCATACTTGAGGTAGATGATGGACACGATGTAATAAGCGACATCAAACACAGGAAACATTCCCATTTTGGAGAATACTTGGGCAAAATCGCCCAAATTAAGAGCTGATAACACTTCCATGATGTTGCCTCTTTGATAAGCAGTGAATCCTTGTTGGTTTTCTTAGTCCAACTGCGCAGTCTGGATCAAAAAGCCCCCCCAAACCCGGTCCACCGACACTCCACCAAGCCCACCGGTCTCGACAGTGAAAGTCTGTGACACTCAAGCCTTCCTATTAATACCTCTCATCTCCACAGCCTCAGCATCGTCTTCATCCTCTGCGCTCCGTGCCAGCTGCTCCGTTTTTCAGGCGACATGAGGTTTTACGTGTCAGCTGCTGGAAATGTAAAAACAATAGGCTCGTTGTCCTCCTGTGTTCATCAGCGATGCAATCTTTCATTTAAGACGCTATTGGAGGTCTGATTTTCCGAGACAAGTGTTTGAACACGGACAACGATTCATTCAGTCTGTTTCATAAATACCATCCCACAATCCGGATCAGATCCTGCACCAAGGCTGACTCACAGCCAAATGACCGACTGTAATCCCCAACAGCTCGGCTACATTTGGTGATATCACAGGCTGTTTACATTCCTCCAGGTGATGTAGGAATACTGTGATGAAAAGCACAGCAACACCAAACCTACAGAAACACACGCCGACCTGATTTTATGTGTTTTAAAACTGATCTTGTTTTTTTTTTCTTTTCTATTGTAGTTTTTAATTCTGAAGAATAATAATAATCAGAGAAATGACTTCCGCCACCACCAAGGGGCGACAAAGTATTGTGTCAAATTATAAAGATATATAATATTACTATAAATTAACTATTACTAAGAAAATAATTATTTGGTTA
Organism: Larimichthys crocea; assembly: GCF_000972845.2. Classification (NCBI taxonomy): domain Eukaryota; kingdom Metazoa; phylum Chordata; class Actinopteri; family Sciaenidae; genus Larimichthys; species Larimichthys crocea. The sequence continues at coordinate 28,771,520 of NC_040027.1, forward strand.
CAGATAGAGAATGTGTTGTTAAACTTTAATAATTTTTCTGTAAGTATATTTAGCTTTTATTTTTTTATTCATTTGTACGTTGCAAAGTTACATAATTAAATGTAAAACAGACCAAGATATGGTTTAAACGTTTTTCCCGGTACAACTGACACAGGCCCAAAGAAGAGACCGAAAAATGTATTTGAATGTCTTACTGACAAAACAAATCATCTACCACTCAACATTTAGTATTGATCGGTGGGTAGTCCTTCAGCGCCCCCTTGCTTTTGATTGACAACTGTGCTCACTTATGTTTGCGCTGTACTTTTCAAAATAAAAGTTCTACTGCTTCGCCTTTAGACAGTGAAAAATGAAAATAAATAAATAAATAAAGGTTACATACAAAATGCACGACGTTTGCATGAAGTTGATTCAAATCTTAACCTCGTGTTAATTTTAAACATTAAGACTTATCAAAACAAAGTCTGTTAAAGTTTAAAACGTGTCACTCTTGCTCTTGTCTTTCATCATTCAGAGAGTAATATTTTATGTCACATCTACAGATATATAACACCAGCAGTTATGTCGTTAGAGGTAAACGTTCAGTGCATGCAAATGCTTCATTAATTCAAGTTTCGGCTCATGGCTGTCATCTTGTGATTGGCGGAGCACGTCAGGCAGGTAAAATCCTGACAGTCCCTCCGCGGGGGACAAAAACCCATGTGCCTCTCTTGAGGGCACTGAAACGTGATTGGTCACTTTCCTGATTACGTGGACGAACGCGGAAGTTAGCCGTCCGTCCGTGTGATGTGATGTGAACAAAATGATCGCAGATCTGCTGATATTCGGGTAATTTGTTCGGTTTCTGTCACGTTTCCCTCACTGATACAACCATGTTTAGTCGAAGTGATGTCTCTGCGTGTGTTATCGCGCACTGTGCTGTTAGTTTGGCCGCGGTGTGTCAAGCTAAATGACGAGCTAGCTCCGTGCTAATGCCAGCTCAGCAGCTAACGTTTGCTCAGCAGGTAAATAACACCTGTCCACAAACTGTCTGTCTCTCTGTGCTCTGCAGGACCTTACTGGTGAATGCAGGGGCCGTGCTGAACTTTAAGCTGTAAGTAAAAGAGTTACAGCGTCTTAAAAACCTCCCATCAGAGCTAAAACAAACAAAAAAATATAAATAAATCACTTGGTTAACTGTGGATGTTTTGCAGCAAAAGGAAGGAGTCCCAGGGGTTTGGAGATGAGTCCAGAGCACCAACAACAGGTGTGTTTGTGTCAGAGAGAGATGATAATAAATAAAGAAATAAGACAAAGTGTGTTACAAGATGTCTATAGTTCTCGAAACACTGCCACAAGAGTGATGAGTCTGTCTGTCTTTCAGGTGACAACATCAGAGAGTTTCTGCTCAGCCTGCGATACTTCCGGATCTTCATCGCTCTGTGGAACATCTTCATCATGTTCTGCATGATCCTGTGAGTGGCTGTCTTTTAGTGGATGATGGTCAGGTGATGGTGAACAGTCAAAGGATAACTGGCAATGTTTTTGTATACCTCTTACTGGCAACAAATGCACAGTGAATTCATCCTACTAAGTGCACAGCTGAAGACTAATTGAAACTACTGTGTACTGTACCGTACAGTGCACAGCTGTTTTAGGAAATTATTAAGCGGTTTTACAGATGAAACAACGTATCTGTGACCCATGTTTGAAGATGTATGTCTTCAGTAGGCTTTGTATTGAGTACCACAGACATAGAGTCTGATACTTTGCTGGTTTAATAATTAATCATTCAAATACAGAAACAAAAGGTAGTCTCTCACTCTTCAAAGAAACACACTTTGAATTTTTAGGCAAATGTTTTGAGTAGACGATATTACTACACTATACTACCAGTGTAACACTGTTAGTTATTCTGTTATATAAGTTATTCACTTGTGCTTCAACTCTGCTTCAGTTTGATTTCCTACATTACCCAGAATACCTTTAAAAAAAAAAAAAAAGTCCTACAAATGAGCTGTGAACTTGTTGTATTAACTAACTGGCTGAATATTTTCAATCCTTACAGATTGTTTGGATCATGATCCATGTTTGTGGCGACTGGACTTCCACCAGGATGCTGTTTTTCTAAGATGGATGCTATAAACCTCTCCTCAATAGGACTTTGCTGTTCTTTTGGTGCTTTTAACTGTAATTATGCTCAATTTTCTTTACGATCCCAAACCATAAATCTACTTTCGGCTGTACAGGAATTTATGAATCACTGTATTTATTTTGTCTTGCAAAGTTGTTACATTTTGTCCCTTCTTCTTTTTGTTAAAGCTGTAACTGCACCAGCACCCCTGCCTTCGCTGGATATGTGTTGTCTTGTGCCCCTGTGCTTCTTTATAGAACACGAGCTTTGTTTCTCCAGCATGTCAGTTTGCTTATTAAAGAAACACCAGGGTTGAAAATGATGGACAGCGCTCACTAACAGGATAGAAAATGTTTTTTCTGTGTCATTCAAAGGTCCTGCTCAGCCCTAAAACCTCACATGTCACCTTGTTTAAACTTCCTTTCATCTGTTTTACTTGTGCAGCTGCTAGAGTTCAGCTGAATTCATCAGACAAGTCAAAATGGTCGCTATCGCTTCATGAACTCTTCTCCTCTGTTAGAACAATATTTTAATTCAGCCTCTCAGATGAAAACGAAATGACATTTTCCTTTCATCTGGGGCACGTGCTGTAAGTAAATGTATATTTACTATAATGTAAATGTGTCCTTATTCTTAACAATAAAAATACAGTTTTCTTATCCAGTGTCTGTTAATTGACTTGAATGGTTATGACTTCATGCCTCAGGGATCGGGTATTGGCCTGACTGATACACAATATCTACACTTCCTTGGCCAATGTCATTATCCATAAAGAGATGATCGTATGATACTTCTTTCTAATGATACAACATACTACTGTTTTTTGCAGTTAAAATACAGAACAAAAGAAAAATCTGTATGTTTGAAGCAGTGAAGTGCTGGTCTGCCTTGAAAACTTAAATATTTTCAACACTGCAGCTGTTTTATTGTCCTGTACTTCTTTATGAGGCCTGTTTATTCTGTGATTTTTTTTTCTAGCCTTAAAAAACATTAAACATCTGTCACTATATTATTATTATTATTATTAATGCGGGTGAAATAGTGGCTCCATAGTGTTACATTTCAAACTCCACACAGAAAGGCTCCAGCCGAGGTTCAAAACCTTCTTGCTGTGAAGTGGCAGTGCTTACCACTGCACCATGATGAAATATCTGACAAGAAATAGAAAGTGTGCCAGGTGAAGATGTGAGATATACATTGTGCTATTCTTATCTAATGAAAGTGAAATACTGGCTCCATAGTTTTGCATTTACTTCAAAATAAAGACAATGAATTACTATTTTTATTATTATTACATTACATTACATTGCATTTAGCAGACGCTTTTATCCAAAGCGACTTACAGAGGAGGACATAAGCTGAGAAAGGTGTAAGCCACTTCAAAATACACATTTAATATAAATAGTTGTTCAGTAATATATTTGTTCTTCCAAAATGTCCACAGAGGAGTACTTTGTTCCCTGAGCAATGACTTTATTATATAATCATTAGGTTTTACTGTCAAACTGTCTACTTATCTTAGACACACAGTAGAGTCTGGATTGAAAAACAAGACCCAGTAGCTCCCGGCTCTCTGTGTGTCAGCTTATTTTTGGAAATTAAATTGAAATTTTGATTGGAAATATGCACAAACCACAAAGGACGCTATCAACCAGTGGTGGCAGAATTATTCCAATTCTTGTACATGAGCAAAAATAGTAACACCTTGCTGTAAAAATACTCAAACTATGCTAAAAATACAATACTAAGAACTATTAATTTGCATTGAAAACAGGTTGAATTATTCTTATTACACTGACAGATTTTTACTAACTTTCTATAGAGATAGTAACACTTAAAGAACGGTGAATCGAGAAGATCACATTTTCTTGTGAAGAATAAGACAGCTGTAGATGTCCGATAAATGTATTGAAGCAAAAAGTACAATATTTCCTTAACTAAAGAACCTCAAAACTGTACTCAGTAGATCACTGCTTAGTTATATTATTATTATATTATTATTATTATTATTATTATTATTTTATTATTTTATTATTATTATTTTGTTGTTGTTGTTTTATTTTATTATTTTATTATGTTGTTGAATCAAATCCATTTAAACGTGTTATACCGTCTAATGTTTTTCCTTTATGACTCCAAAACGATTTGTGATTTGTAATATGACACCGTTTTTTCATTTTGTGCATGACTGTATTCTTCATGGACTCGATGTATTAGACAAGAATTTTGTATAAATCTAAAATAATACCCCTTCTTCTCTTTATTCTGACTAAAGAAGCATTTCAGATTTACAAATAATATAATAATAATAATATAATAAATGATAATAATAATTTATAGTAATAATAATAATAATATATACATATCTCGTATCTTTACCTGTATCACTGTCTATTTTTTCTATGTCTTGTCTTCATCCTTCATGTCAATTTCATATGTATGTATACAGTCTCTGGTATTGCTCATTTCTTATTTGTTAATAGTAATAATAATAATAATAGTAATTCATTGTCTTTATTTTGAAGTAAATGTAAACTATGGAGCCAGTATTTCACTTTCATGCCACTTCACAGCAAGAAGGTTTTGAACCTCGGCTGGAGCCTTTCTGTGTGGAGTTTGAAATGTAACACTATGGAGCCACTATTTCACCTCATTAATAATATATATAATATAGTGACAGTTATTTATGTTTTTTTAAGGCTAAAAAAAATCACAGAATAACCAGGCCTCATAAAGAATACGGCAATAAAACAATGCCGTGTTGAAAATATTTAAGTTTTCAAGGCAGACCAGCACTTCACTGCTTCAAACACAGATTTTTCTTTGTTCTGTATTTTAACTGCAAAAAAATGTGTATGTTGTATCATTAGAAAGAAGTATCTACGTCATCTCTTCATGGATAATGACATTGGCCAAGGAAGTGTAGATAATGTGTATCAGTCAGGCCAATTTCGATCCCTGAGGCATGAAGTCACAACCATTCAAGTCATTACAGACACTGGATAAGAAAACTGTATTTTTATAGTTAAGAATAAGGACACATTTACATTATAGTAATATACATTTACTTACAGCACGTGCCCCAGATGAAAGGAAAATGTCATTTCGTTTTCATCTGAGGGCTGAATTAAAATATAGTTCTAACAAGGAGAAGGTTCATGAAGCGATAGCGACCATTTTGACTTGTCTGATGAATTCAGCTGAACTCTAGCAGCTGCACAAGTAAAACCGATGAAGGAGTTTAAACAAGGTGACATGTGAGGTTTTTGGGCTGAGCAGGACCTTTGAATGACACGAAAAAACATTTTCTATCCTGTTAGTGAGCGCTGTCCATCATTTTCAACCCTGGTGTTTCTTTAATAAGCAAACTGACTGCTGGAGAAACAAAGCTTGTGTTCTATAAAGAAGCACAGGGGCACAAGACAACACATATCCAGCGAGGCAGGGGTGCTGGTGCCGTTACAGCTTTAACAAAAGAAGAAGGGACAAATGTAACAACTTTGCAAGACAAAAATAAATACAGTGATTCATAAATTCCTGTACAGCCGAAAGTAGATTTATGGTTTGGGATCGTAAAGAAATTGAGCATATTACAGTTAAAAGCACCAAAAGAAAACACAAAGTCCTATTGAGGAGGGTTTTAGCTCCATCTTAGAAAAACAGCATCCTGGTGGAAGTCCAGTCGCCACAAACATGGATCATGATCCAAACAATCTGTAAGGATTGAAGACATTCAGCCAGTTAGTTAATACAACAAGTTCACAGCTCATTTGTGGACTTTTTTTTTTTTAAAAGGTTCTGGGAAATGTAGGAAATCAAACTGAAGCAGGTTGAAGCACAAGTGATAACTCAATAAAAAAAAAAAAAGACTACTACAGTGTTACACTGGGTATAGTGTAGTATATCGTCTACTCAAAACATTGCCTAAAATTCAAAGTGTGTTTCTTTGAAGAGTGAGGCTACTTTGTTTTCGTATTTGAATTATTATATTAAACCAGCAAAGTATCAGACTCTATGTCTATGTTGGTACTCAATACAAAGCCTACTGAAGACTACATCTTAACATGGGTCACAGTACGTTGTTTCATTGTAAAACCGCTTAATAATTTCCTAAAACAGCTGTGCACTGTACGTACAGTACACAGTAGTTTCAATTGAGTCTTCAGCTGTGCACTTAGTAGGATGAATTCACGTGCATTTGTTGCCCGTAAGAGGTATACAAAAAACATTGCCAGTTATCCTTGACTGTTCACCATCACCTGACCCCATCCACTAAAGACAGTCACTCACAGGTCATGCAGACATGATGAAGATGTTCCACAGAGCGTGAAGATCCGGAAGTATCGCAGGCTGAGCAGAAACTCTCTGATGTTGTCACCTGAAAGACAGACTCCATCACTCTTGTGGCAGTGTTTTGAGAACTATAGACATCTTGTTACACACTTGTCTTATTTTTATTTATTATCTCTCTCTCTGACACAAACACACCTGTTGTTGGTGCTCTGGACTCATCTCCAAACCCCTGGGACTCCTTCCTTTTGCTGCAAAACATCCACAGTTAACCAAGTGATTTATTATAATTTTTTTGTTTGTTTGCTCTGATGGGAGGTTGCAGACACTGTAACTCTTTTACTTACAGCTTAAAGTTCAGCACGCCCTGCATTCACCAGTAAGGTCCTGCAGAGCACAGAGAGACAGACAGTTTGTGGACAGTGTTATTTACCTGCTGAGCAAACGTTAGCTGCTGAAGCTGGCATTAGCACGGAGCTAGCTCGTCATTTAGCTTGACACACCGCGGCCAAACTAACAGCACCAGTGCGCGATACACCACGCCGAGACATCACTTCGACTAAACATGGTTGTATCAGTGAGGGAAACGTGACAGAAACCAAACATTACCCGAATATCAGCAGATCTGCGATCATTTGTTCACATCCATCACACGGACGACGGCTAACTTCCGCGTTCGTCCACGTATCAGGAAAGTGACCAATCACGTTTCAGTGCCCTCAAGAGAGGCACACTGGGTTTTTGTCCCCCGCGGGGGACTGTCAGGATTTTACCTGCCTGACGTGCTCCGCCATCAAAAGATGACAGCCATGAGCCGAAACTTGACTTAATGAAGCATTTGCATGCATGAACGTTTACCTCTAGGACATAACTGCTGGTGTTATATATCTGTAGATGTGACAAAACATATTACTCTCTGAATGATGAAAGACAAGCGAGAGTGACACGTTTTAAACTTTAACGTAACAGCTTTGTCTTGATAAGTCTTAATGTTTAAAATTAACACGAGGTTAAGATTGAATCAACTTCATGCAAACGTCGTGCATTTTGTATGTAACCTTTATTTTTTTTTTCATTTTTCACTGTCTAAGGCGAAGCGTGAACTTTTATTTTGAAAAGTGCAGCGCAAACATAAGTGGCAAGTTGTCAATCATAGCAGGGGGCGCTGAAGGACTACCCACCGATCATACTAAATGTTGAGTGGTAGATGATTTGTTTTGTCAGTAAGACATTCAAATTAATTTTTCGGTCTGTTCTTTGGGCCTGTGTCAGTTGTACCGGGAAAAACGTTAAACCATATCTTGGTCTGTTTTACATTTAATTATGTAACTTTGCAACGTACAAATGAATAAAAAATAAAAGCTAATATACTTACAGAAAGTCTTAAAGTTTAACAACATATTCTTATCTGTAACCAATAATTATTTTCTTAGTAATAGTTTATTTATAGTAATATTATTAGTCTTTATAATTGACACAATACTTTGTCGCCCCTTGGTGGTGGCGGAAGTCATTTCTCTGATTATTATTATTCTTCAGAATTAAAAACTACAATAGAAAAGAAAAAAAAAAAAAAAACAAGATCAGTTTTAAAACACATAAAATCAGGTCGCCGTGTGTTTCGTAGTTGTTGTGTTGCTGTGCCTTTCATCACAGTATTCCTACATCACCTGGAGGAATGTAAACAGCCTGTGATATCACCAATGTAGCCGAGTGTTGGGGATTACAGTCGGTCATTTGGCTGTGAGTCAGCCTTGGTGCAGGATCTGATCCGGATTGTGGGATGGTTTTATGAACGAACTGAATGAATCGTTGTCCGTGTTCAAACACTTGTCTCGGAAAAATCAGACCTCCAATAGCGTCTTAAATGAAAGATTGATCGCTGATGAAACACAGGAGGACAACGAGCCTATTGTTTTGACATTTCCAGCAGCTGACACGTAAAACCTCATGTCGCCTGAAAAACGGAGCAGCTGGCACGGAGCGCAGGGATGAAGACGATGCTGAGGCTGTGGAGATGAGAGGTATTAATAGGAAGGCTTGAGTGTCACAGGCTTTCACTGTCGAGACCGGGGGGCTTGGTGGAGTGTCGGTGGACCGGGTTTGGGGGGGCTTTTGATCCAGACTGCGCAGTTGGACTAAGAAAACCAACAAGGATTCACTGCTTATCAAAGAGGCAAACTCATGGAAGTGTTATCAGCTCTTTTTGGGCGATTTTGCCCAATATTCTCCAAAATGGGATGTTTCCTGTGTTTATGTCGCTTATTACATCGTGTCCATCATCTACCTCAGTATGAGCCGGTGGTGTTGTTTTACACTTCTGTACTTTTCTCAGATTAAAAATGTGATATGCATATATCTGCTATATTTTGGCAGGCTTACACTCACCAACCTTTCATTACAAAAAGATTCATTTACAACACAAAGTAAAAATTATATCTAACACAAAATTCAATATTTAAACCCTTAAAACTTACAAAATCTCTGACATGAGGCTCTATAGTTAAATCCACATTGCTGTAATATCCCTATAGGTTGCTGTTATCTGTATAAACACTCATCCTTTAAGCATGACCTGTTACTAAACTCCAGCAGGACACTTGCAGCTCCAGCTTGCTTGCGAGGGAATGTCTGTTGCTGCAGCAGCAGTCTGACCTCTTCACACTGAGGAAATCACTGGAGCACATTAAACATCACAGCTTTGGGTAAAGTCTGATTTTTCCCTAGATTTAACTACTTTGAGCCAACGAACCTGAGCCAGGATGGAACCTGAGAGAGGGTTGTCGCAGACCAGCGACTTAGGCAATAAATAGAAGATCCTGAAATAGACAGTGTCAGTGGGTCTCTGAAGCTCCTCTGCTGCCACCGTGTAGGCTGCAGTTGAGTGTGTTATCTACACTAATAGTTGAATAACCGGTTGAGCTAAAGCCCAGAATGATTGCAATGCTCCTGAGGGCTTTTAAAAGGACATGTTTTTCCTCTTGGTTGTGTGTAGGAACCATTTCTTTTGCTGGGTCTCCCTGAGCATAAATAGAAAAGTTCACTCTGGCATAAGTTCAGTCATTGATGTCAGCTGAAGCTTCAGTGAGATGGTAGACACACCAAATACATCTCATAACCATATCTAGAAGTTTACAGCTGTTTTTTGTGAGCTTCAAAAGAGCCTAAATACCATCAAAATCCTCCCTAAATAGCTTCTTCAACATAATCTCATGTGAGGTTTGTAGCCAAACAGTTTCATTTCCTCAGCAATAGATCCAGTCAGGGAATTATTGGAGCTGCTGCTCAGTAAATATCATTGGGCCACAACTATGTAATGATTTGGAAACTTGTTTTATATTGAGCAACCTATC